>NW_027365473.1:0-111229 GCF_046119375.1 Phyllobates terribilis
TAAAGAAGATTCAAAGAGAGTGAGATGCCAGCTCCTTTCATTCAGTCAGTAGCTTCAAACATTTCTGGTATATGAAAAACATGTTTTTCAATGGCAAAAATCAATGAATATTGTAAATGCACAAACAGTAATATCTCCACATTGCACGGTGCAATTCTGAAATTTTTAGCTTTTTCCTGTTAATCCTAGCATGATAAAGAAGATTCAAAGAGAGTGAGATGCCAGCTCCTTTCATTCAGTCAGTAGCTTCAAACATTTCTGGTAAATGAAAAACATGTTTTTCAATGGCAAAAATCAATGAATATTGTAAATGCACAAACAGTAATATCTCCACATTGCACGGTGCAATTCTGAAATTTTTTGCTTTTTCCTGCTAATCCTAGCATGATAAAGAAGATTCAAAGAGAGTGAGATGCCAGCTCCTTTCATTCAGTCAGTAGCTTCAAACATTTCTGGACGTTTTTCAATGGCAAAAATCAATGAATATTGTAAATGCACAAACAGTAATATCTCCACATTGCACGGTGCAATTCTGAAATTTTTTGCTTTTTCCTGTTAATCCTAGCATGATAAAGAAGATTCAAAGAGAGTGAGATGCCAGCTCCTTTCATTCAGTCAGTAGCTTCAAACATTTCTGGTATATGAAAAACATGTTTTTCAATGGCAAAAATCAATGAATATTGTAAATGCACAAACAGTAATATCTCCACATTGCACGGTGCAATTCTGAAATTTTTAGCTTTTTCCTGCTAATCCTAGCATGATAAAGAAGATTCAAAGAGAGTGAGATGCCAGCTCCTTTCATTCAGTCAGTAGCTTCAAACATTTCTGGACGTTTTTCAATGGCAAAAATCAATGAATATTGTAAATGCACAAACAGTAATATCTCCACATTGCACGGTGCAATTCTGAAATTTTTTGCTTTTTCCTGTTAATCCTAGCATGATAAAGAAGATTCAAAGAGAGTGAGATGCCAGCTCCTTTCATTCAGTCAGTAGCTTCAAACATTTCTGGTATATGAAAAACATGTTTTCAATGGCAAAAATCAATGAATATTGTAAATGCACAAACAGTAATATCTCCACATTGCAAGGTGCAATTCTGAAATTTTTAGCTTTTTCCTGTTAATCCTAGCATGATAAAGAAGATTCAAAGAGAGTGAGATGCCAGCTCCTTTCATTCAGTCAGTAGCTTCAAACATTTCTGGTATATGAAAAACATGTTTTTCAATGGCAAAAATCAATGAATATTGTAAATGCACAAACAGTAATATCTCCACATTGCACGGTGCAATTCTGAAATTTTTTGCTTTTTCCTGCTAATCCTAGCATGATAAAGAAGATTCAAAGAGAGTGAGATGCCAGCTCCTTTCATTCAGTCAGTAGCTTCAAACATTTCTGGACGTTTTTCAATGGCAAAAATCAATGAATATTGTAAATGCACAAACAGTAATATCTCCACATTGCAAGGTGCAATTCTGAAATTTTTTGCTTTTTCCTGCTAATCCTAGCATGATAAAGAAGATTCAAAGAGAGTGAGATGCCAGCTCCTTTCATTCAGTCAGTAGCTTCAAACATTTCTGGTATATGAAAAACATGTTTTTCAATGGCAAAAATCAATGAATATTGTAAATGCACAAACAGTAATATCTCCACATTGCACGGTGCAATTCTGAAATTTTTAGCTTTTTCCTGTTAATCCTAGCATGATAAAGAAGATTCAAAGAGAGTGAGATGCCAGCTCCTTTCATTCAGTCAGTAGCTTCAAACATTTCTGGTATATGAAAAACATGTTTTTCAATGGCAAAAATCAATGAATATTGTAAATGCACAAACAGTAATATCTCCACATTGCACGGTGCAATTCTGAAATTTTTTGCTTTTTCCTGCTAATCCTAGCATGATAAAGAAGATTCAAAGAGAGTGAGATGCCAGCTCCTTTCATTCAGTCAGTAGCTTCAAACATTTCTGGTATATGAAAAACATGTTTTTCAATGGCAAAAATCAATGAATATTGTAAATGCACAAACAGTAATATCTCCACATTGCACGGTGCAATTCTGAAATTTTTAGCTTTTTCCTGTTAATCCTAGCATGATAAAGAAGATTCAAAGAGAGTGAGATGCCAGCTCCTTTCATTCAGTCAGTAGCTTCAAACATTTCTGGTATATGAAAAACATGTTTTTCAATGGCAAAAATCAATGAATATTGTAAATGCACAAACAGTAATATCTCCACATTACACGGTGCAATTCTGAAATTTTTAGCTTTTTCCTGTTAATCCTAGCATGATAAAGAAGATTCAAAGAGAGTGAGATGCCAGCTCCTTTCATTCAGTCAGTAGCTTCAAACATTTCTGGTATATGAAAAACATGTTTTTCAATGGCAAAAATCAATGAATATTGTAAATGCACAAACAGTAATATCTCCACATTGCACGGTGCAATTCTGAAATTTTTTGCTTTTTCCTGCTAATCCTAGCATGATAAAGAAGATTCAAAGAGAGTGAGATGCCAGCTCCTTTCATTCAGTCAGTAGCTTCAAACATTTCTGGACGTTTTTCAATGGCAAAAATCAATGAATATTGTAAATGCACAAACAGTAATATCTCCACATTGCACGGTGCAATTCTGAAATTTTTTGCTTTTTCCTGTTAATCCTAGCATGATAAAGAAGATTCAAAGAGAGTGAGATGCCAGCTCCTTTCATTCAGTCAGTAGCTTCAAACATTTCTGGTATATGAAAAACATGTTTTTCAATGGCAAAAATCAATGAATATTGTAAATGCACAAACAGTAATATCTCCACATTGCACGGTGCAATTCTGAAATTTTTAGCTTTTTCCTGCTAATCCTAGCATGATAAAGAAGATTCAAAGAGAGTGAGATGCCAGCTCCTTTCATTCAGTCAGTAGCTTCAAACATTTCTGGACGTTTTTCAATGGCAAAAATCAATGAATATTGTAAATGCACAAACAGTAATATCTCCACATTGCACGGTGCAATTCTGAAATTTTTTGCTTTTTCCTGTTAATCCTAGCATGATAAAGAAGATTCAAAGAGAGTGAGATGCCAGCTCCTTTCATTCAGTCAGTAGCTTCAAACATTTCTGGTATATGAAAAACATGTTTTTCAATGGCAAAAATCAATGAATATTGTAAATGCACAAAGAGTAATATCTCCACATTGCAAGGTGCAATTCTGAAATTTTTTGCTTTTTCCTGCTAATCCTAGCATGATAAAGAAGATTCAAAGAGAGTGAGATGCCAGCTCCTTTCATTCAGTCAGTAGCTTCAAACATTTCTGGACGTTTTTCAATGGCAAAAATCAATGAATATTGTAAATGCACAAACAGTAATATCTCCACATTGCACGGTGCAATTCTGAAATTTTTAGCTTTTTCCTGTTAATCCTAGCATGATAAAGAAGATTCAAAGAGAGTGAGATGCCAGCTCCTTTCATTCAGTCAGTAGCTTCAAACATTTCTGGTATATGAAAAACATGTTTTTCAATGGCAAAAATCAATGAATATTGTAAATGCACAAACAGTAATATCTCCACATTGCAAGGTGCAATTCTGAAATTTTTAGCTTTTTCCTGTTAATCCTAGCATGATAAAGAAGATTCAAAGAGAGTGAGATGCCAGCTCCTTTCATTCAGTCAGTAGCTTCAAACATTTCTGGTATATGAAAAACATGTTTTTCAATGGCAAAAATCAATGAATATTGTAAATGCACAAACAGTAATATCTCCACATTGCACGGTGCAATTCTGAAATTTTTTGCTTTTTCCTGCTAATCCTAGCATGATAAAGAAGATTCAAAGAGAGTGAGATGCCAGCTCCTTTCATTCAGTCAGTAGCTTCAAACATTTCTGGACGTTTTTCAATGGCAAAAATCAATGAATATTGTAAATGCACAAACAGTAATATCTCCACATTGCAAGGTGCAATTCTGAAATTTTTTGCTTTTTCCTGCTAATCCTAGCATGATAAAGAAGATTCAAAGAGAGTGAGATGCCAGCTCCTTTCATTCAGTCAGTAGCTTCAAACATTTCTGGTATATGAAAAACATGTTTTTCAATGGCAAAAATCAATGAATATTGTAAATGCACAAACAGTAATATCTCCACATTGCACGGTGCAATTCTGAAATTTTTAGCTTTTTCCTGTTAATCCTAGCATGATAAAGAAGATTCAAAGAGAGTGAGATGCCAGCTCCTTTCATTCAGTCAGTAGCTTCAAACATTTCTGGTATATGAAAAACATGTTTTTCAATGGCAAAAATCAATGAATATTGTAAATGCACAAACAGTAATATCTCCACATTGCACGGTGCAATTCTGAAATTTTTTGCTTTTTCCTGTTAATCCTAGCATGATAAAGAAGATTCAAAGAGAGTGAGATGCCAGCTCCTTTCATTCAGTCAGTAGCTTCAAACATTTCTGGACGTTTTTCAATGGCAAAAATCAATGAATATTGTAAATGCACAAACAGTAATATCTCCACATTGCACGGTGCAATTCTGAAATTTTTAGCTTTTTCCTGTTAATCCTAGCATGATAAAGAAGATTCAAAGAGAGTGAGATGCCAGCTCCTTTCATTCAGTCAGTAGCTTCAAACATTTCTGGACGTTTTTCAATGGCAAAAATCAATGAATATTGTAAATGCACAAACAGTAATATCTCCACATTGCAAGGTGCAATTCTGAAATTTTTTGCTTTTTCCTGCTAATCCTAGCATGATAAAGAAGATTCAAAGAGAGTGAGATGCCAGCTCCTTTCATTCAGTCAGTAGCTTCAAACATTTCTGGTATATGAAAAACATGTTTTTCAATGGCAAAAATCAATGAATATTGTAAATGCACAAACAGTAATATCTCCACATTGCACGGTGCAATTCTGAAATTTTTAGCTTTTTCCTGTTAATCCTAGCATGATAAAGAAGATTCAAAGAGAGTGAGATGCCAGCTCCTTTCATTCAGTCAGTAGCTTCAAACATTTCTGGTATATGAAAAACATGTTTTTCAATGGCAAAAATCAATGAATATTGTAAATGCACAAACAGTAATATCTCCACATTGCACGGTGCAATTCTGAAATTTTTTGCTTTTTCCTGTTAATCCTAGCATGATAAAGAAGATTCAAAGAGAGTGAGATGCCAGCTCCTTTCATTCAGTCAGTAGCTTCAAACATTTCTGGACGTTTTTCAATGGCAAAAATCAATGAATATTGTAAATGCACAAACAGTAATATCTCCACATTGCAAGGTGCAATTCTGAAATTTTTAGCTTTTTCCTGTTAATCCTAGCATGATAAAGAAGATTCAAAGAGAGTGAGATGCCAGCTCCTTTCATTCAGTCAGTAGCTTCAAACATTTCTGGTATATGAAAAACATGTTTTTCAATGGCAAAAATCAATGAATATTGTAAATGCACAAACAGTAATATCTCCACATTGCACGGTGCAATTCTGAAATTTTTTGCTTTTTCCTGCTAATCCTAGCATGATAAAGAAGATTCAAAGAGAGTGAGATGCCAGCTCCTTTCATTCAGTCAGTAGCTTCAAACATTTCTGGACGTTTTTCAATGGCAAAAATCAATGAATATTGTAAATGCACAAACAGTAATATCTCCACATTGCACGGTGCAATTCTGAAATTTTTAGCTTTTTCCTGTTAATCCTAGCATGATAAAGAAGATTCAAAGAGAGTGAGATGCCAGCTCCTTTCATTCAGTCAGTAGCTTCAAACATTTCTGGTATATGAAAAACATGTTTTTCAATGGCAAAAATCAATGAATATTGTAAATGCACAAACAGTAATATCTCCACATTGCACGGTGCAATTCTGAAATTTTTAGCTTTTTCCTGCTAATCCTAGCATGATAAAGAAGATTCAAAGAGAGTGAGATGCCAGCTCCATTCATTCAGTCAGTAGCTTCAAACATTTCTGGTATATGAAAAACATGTTTTTCAATGGCAAAAATCAATGAATATTGTAAATGCACAAACAGTAATATCTCCACATTGCAAGGTGCAATTCTGAAATTTTTAGCTTTTTCCTGCTAATCCTAGCATGATAAAGAAGATTCAAAGAGAGTGAGATGCCAGCTCCTTTCATTCAGTCAGTAGCTTCAAACATTTCTGGTATATGAAAAACATGTTTTTCAATGGCAAAAATCAATGAATATTGTAAATGCACAAACAGTAATATCTCCACATTGCAAGGTGCAATTCTGAAATTTTTAGCTTTTTCCTGCTAATCCTAGCATGATAAAGAAGATTCAAAGAGAGTGAGATACCAGCTCCTTTCATTCAGTCAGTAGCTTCAAACATTTCTGGACGTTTTTCAATGGCAAAAATCAATGAATATTGTAAATGCACAAACAGTAATATCTCCACATTGCAAGGTGCAATTCTGAAATTTTTTGCTTTTTCCTGCTAATCCTAGCATGATAAAGAAGATTCAAAGAGAGTGAGATGCCAGCTCCTTTCATTCAGTCAGTAGCTTCAAACATTTCTGGTATATGAAAAACATGTTTTTCAATGGCAAAAATCAATGAATATTGTAAATGCACAAACAGTAATATCTCCACATTGCACAGTGCAATTCTGAAATTTTTAGCTTTTTCCTGTTAATCCTAGCATGATAAAGAAGATTCAAAGAGAGTGAGATGCCAGCTCCTTTCATTCAGTCAGTAGCTTCAAACATTTCTGGTATATGAAAAACATGTTTTTCAATGGCAAAAATCAATGAATATTGTAAATGCACAAACAGTAATATCTCCACATTGCACGGTGCAATTCTGAAATTTTTTGCTTTTTCCTGCTAATCCTAGCATGATAAAGAAGATTCAAAGAGAGTGAGATGCCAGCTCCTTTCATTCAGTCAGTAGCTTCAAACATTTCTGGACGTTTTTCAATGGCAAAAATCAATGAATATTGTAAATGCTCAAACAGTAATATCTCCACATTGCACGGTGCAATTCTGAAATTTTTAGCTTTTTCCTGTTAATCCTAGCATGATAAAGAAGATTCAAAGAGAGTGAGATGCCAGCTCCTTTCATTCAGTCAGTAGCTTCAAACATTTCTGGTATATGAAAAACATGTTTTTCAATGGCAAAAATCAATGAATATTGTAAATGCACAAACAGTAATATCTCCACATTGCACGGTGCAATTCTGAAATTTTTAGCTTTTTCCTGCTAATCCTAGCATGATAAAGAAGATTCAAAGAGAGTGAGATGCCAGCTCCTTTCATTCAGTCAGTAGCTTCAAACATTTCTGGTATATGAAAAACATGTTTTTCAATGGCAAAAATCAATGAATATTGTAAATGCACAAACAGTAATATCTCCACATTGCACGGTGCAATTCTGAAATTTTTTGCTTTTTCCTGCTAATCCTAGCATGATAAAGAAGATTCAAAGAGAGTGAGATGCCAGCTCCTTTCATTCAGTCAGTAGCTTCAAACATTTCTGGACGTTTTTCAATGGCAAAAATCAATGAATATTGTAAATGCACAAACAGTAATATCTCCACATTGCACGGTGCAATTCTGAAATTTTTAGCTTTTTCCTGTTAATCCTAGCATGATAAAGAAGATTCAAAGAGAGTGAGATGCCAGCTCCTTTCATTCAGTCAGTAGCTTCAAACATTTCTGGTATATGAAAAACATGTTTTTCAATGGCAAAAATCAATGAATATTGTAAATGCACAAACAGTAATATCTCCACATTGCAAGGTGCAATTCTGAAATTTTTTGCTTTTTCCTGCTAATCCTAGCATGATAAAGAAGATTCAAAGAGAGTGAGATGCCAGCTCCTTTCATTCAGTCAGTAGCTTCAAACATTTCTGGTATATGAAAAACATGTTTTTCAATGGCAAAAATCAATGAATATTGTAAATGCACAAACAGTAATATCTCCACATTGCACGGTGCAATTCTGAAATTTTTTGCTTTTTCCTGTTAATCCTAGCATGATAAAGAAGATTCAAAGAGAGTGAGATGCCAGCTCCTTTCATTCAGTCAGTAGCTTCAAACATTTCTGGTATATGAAAAACATGTTTTTCAATGGCAAAAATCAATGAATATTGTAAATGCACAAACAGTAATATCTCCACATTGCAAGGTGCAATTCTGAAATTTTTAGCTTTTTCCTGTTAATCCTAGCATGATAAAGAAGATTCAAAGAGAGTGAGATGCCAGCTCCTTTCATTCAGTCAGTAGCTTCAAACATTTCTGGTATATGAAAAACATGTTTTTCAATGGCAAAAATCAATGAATATTGTAAATGCACAAACAGTAATATCTCCACATTGCACGGTGCAATTCTGAAATTTTTTGCTTTTTCCTGCTAATCCTAGCATGATAAAGAAGATTCAAAGAGAGTGAGATGCCAGCTCCTTTCATTCAGTCAGTAGCTTCAAACATTTCTGGACGTTTTTCAATGGCAAAAATCAATGAATATTGTAAATGCACAAACAGTAATATCTCCACATTGCAAGGTGCAATTCTGAAATTTTTTGCTTTTTCCTGCTAATCCTAGCATGATAAAGAAGATTCAAAGAGAGTGAGATGCCAGCTCCTTTCATTCAGTCAGTAGCTTCAAACATTTCTGGTATATGAAAAACATGTTTTTCAATGGCAAAAATCAATGAATATTGTAAATGCACAAACAGTAATATCTCCACATTGCACGGTGCAATTCTGAAATTTTTAGCTTTTTCCTGTTAATCCTAGCATGATAAAGAAGATTCAAAGAGAGTGAGATGCCAGCTCCTTTCATTCAGTCAGTAGCTTCAAACATTTCTGGTATATGAAAAACATGTTTTTCAATGGCAAAAATCAATGAATATTGTAAATGCACAAACAGTAATATCTCCACATTGCACGGTGCAATTCTGAAATTTTTTGCTTTTTCCTGCTAATCCTAGCATGATAAAGAAGATTCAAAGACAGTGAGATGCCAGCTCCTTTCATTCAGTCAGTAGCTTCAAACATTTCTGGACGTTTTTCAATGGCAAAAATCAATGAATATTGTAAATGCTCAAACAGTAATATCTCCACATTGCACGGTGCAATTCTGAAATTTTTAGCTTTTTCCTGTTAATCCTAGCATGATAAAGAAGATTCAAAGAGAGTGAGATGCCAGCTCCTTTCATTCAGTCAGTAGCTTCAAACATTTCTGGTATATGAAAAACATGTTTTTCAATGGCAAAAATCAATGAATATTGTAAATGCACAAACAGTAATATCTCCACATTGCACGGTGCAATTCTGAAATTTTTAGCTTTTTCCTGCTAATCCTAGCATGATAAAGAAGATTCAAAGAGAGTGAGATGCCAGCTCCTTTCATTCAGTCAGTAGCTTCAAACATTTCTGGTATATGAAAAACATGTTTTTCAATGGCAAAAATCAATGAATATTGTAAATGCACAAACAGTAATATCTCCACATTGCACGGTGCAATTCTGAAATTTTTTGCTTTTTCCTGCTAATCCTAGCATGATAAAGAAGATTCAAAGAGAGTGAGATGCCAGCTCCTTTCATTCAGTCAGTAGCTTCAAACATTTCTGGACGTTTTTCAATGGCAAAAATCAATGAATATTGTAAATGCACAAACAGTAATATCTCCACATTGCACGGTGCAATTCTGAAATTTTTAGCTTTTTCCTGTTAATCCTAGCATGATAAAGAAGATTCAAAGAGAGTGAGATGCCAGCTCCTTTCATTCAGTCAGTAGCTTCAAACATTTCTGGTATATGAAAAACATGTTTTTCAATGGCAAAAATCAATGAATATTGTAAATGCACAAACAGTAATATCTCCACATTGCAAGGTGCAATTCTGAAATTTTTTGCTTTTTCCTGCTAATCCTAGCATGATAAAGAAGATTCAAAGAGAGTGAGATGCCAGCTCCTTTCATTCAGTCAGTAGCTTCAAACATTTCTGGTATATGAAAAACATGTTTTTCAATGGCAAAAATCAATGAATATTGTAAATGCACAAACAGTAATATCTCCACATTGCACGGTGCAATTCTGAAATTTTTTGCTTTTTCCTGTTAATCCTAGCATGATAAAGAAGATTCAAAGAGAGTGAGATGCCAGCTCCTTTCATTCAGTCAGTAGCTTCAAACATTTCTGGTATATGAAAAACATGTTTTTCAATGGCAAAAATCAATGAATATTGTAAATGCACAAACAGTAATATCTCCACATTGCAAGGTGCAATTCTGAAATTTTTAGCTTTTTCCTGTTAATCCTAGCATGATAAAGAAGATTCAAAGAGAGTGAGATGCCAGCTCCTTTCATTCAGTCAGTAGCTTCAAACATTTCTGGTATATGAAAAACATGTTTTTCAATGGCAAAAATCAATGAATATTGTAAATGCACAAACAGTAATATCTCCACATTGCACGGTGCAATTCTGAAATTTTTTGCTTTTTCCTGCTAATCCTAGCATGATAAAGAAGATTCAAAGAGAGTGAGATGCCAGCTCCTTTCATTCAGTCAGTAGCTTCAAACATTTCTGGACGTTTTTCAATGGCAAAAATCAATGAATATTGTAAATGCACAAACAGTAATATCTCCACATTGCAAGGTGCAATTCTGAAATTTTTTGCTTTTTCCTGCTAATCCTAGCATGATAAAGAAGATTCAAAGAGAGTGAGATGCCAGCTCCTTTCATTCAGTCAGTAGCTTCAAACATTTCTGGTATATGAAAAACATGTTTTTCAATGGCAAAAATCAATGAATATTGTAAATGCACAAACAGTAATATCTCCACATTGCACGGTGCAATTCTGAAATTTTTAGCTTTTTCCTGTTAATCCTAGCATGATAAAGAAGATTCAAAGAGAGTGAGATGCCAGCTCCTTTCATTCAGTCAGTAGCTTCAAACATTTCTGGTATATGAAAAACATGTTTTTCAATGGCAAAAATCAATGAATATTGTAAATGCACAAACAGTAATATCTCCACATTGCACGGTGCAATTCTGAAATTTTTTGCTTTTTCCTGCTAATCCTAGCATGATAAAGAAGATTCAAAGACAGTGAGATGCCAGCTCCTTTCATTCAGTCAGTAGCTTCAAACATTTCTGGTATATGAAAAACATGTTTTTCAATGGCAAAAATCAATGAATATTGTAAATGCACAAACAGTAATATCTCCACATTGCACGGTGCAATTCTGAAATTTTTAGCTTTTTCCTGTTAATCCTAGCATGATAAAGAAGATTCAAAGAGAGTGAGATGCCAGCTCCTTTCATTCAGTCAGTAGCTTCAAACATTTCTGGTATATGAAAAACATGTTTTTCAATGGCAAAAATCAATGAATATTGTAAATGCACAAACAGTAATATCTCCACATTGCACGGTGCAATTCTGAAATTTTTAGCTTTTTCCTGTTAATCCTAGCATGATAAAGAAGATTCAAAGAGAGTGAGATGCCAGCTCCTTTCATTCAGTCAGTAGCTTCAAACATTTCTGGTAAATGAAAAACATGTTTTTCAATGGCAAAAATCAATGAATATTGTAAATGCACAAACAGTAATATCTCCACATTGCACGGTGCAATTCTGAAATTTTTTGCTTTTTCCTGCTAATCCTAGCATGATAAAGAAGATTCAAAGAGAGTGAGATGCCAGCTCCTTTCATTCAGTCAGTAGCTTCAAACATTTCTGGACGTTTTTCAATGGCAAAAATCAATGAATATTGTAAATGCACAAACAGTAATATCTCCACATTGCACGGTGCAATTCTGAAATTTTTTGCTTTTTCCTGTTAATCCTAGCATGATAAAGAAGATTCAAAGAGAGTGAGATGCCAGCTCCTTTCATTCAGTCAGTAGCTTCAAACATTTCTGGTATATGAAAAACATGTTTTTCAATGGCAAAAATCAATGAATATTGTAAATGCACAAACAGTAATATCTCCACATTGCACGGTGCAATTCTGAAATTTTTAGCTTTTTCCTGCTAATCCTAGCATGATAAAGAAGATTCAAAGAGAGTGAGATGCCAGCTCCTTTCATTCAG
The DNA here is from genome assembly GCF_046119375.1 of Phyllobates terribilis. NCBI lineage: Eukaryota > Metazoa > Chordata > Amphibia > Anura > Dendrobatidae > Phyllobates > Phyllobates terribilis. The sequence continues at coordinate 12,039 of NW_027365473.1, forward strand.
TCAGTAGCTTCAAACATTTCTGGACGTTTTTCAATGGCAAAAATCAATGAATATTGTAAATGCACAAACAGTAATATCTCCACATTGCACGGTGCAATTCTGAAATTTTTTGCTTTTTCCTGTTAATCCTAGCATGATAAAGAAGATTCAAAGAGAGTGAGATGCCAGCTCCTTTCATTCAGTCAGTAGCTTCAAACATTTCTGGTATATGAAAAACATGTTTTTCAATGGCAAAAATCAATGAATATTGTAAATGCACAAACAGTAATATCTCCACATTGCAAGGTGCAATTCTGAAATTTTTAGCTTTTTCCTGTTAATCCTAGCATGATAAAGAAGATTCAAAGAGAGTGAGATGCCAGCTCCTTTCATTCAGTCAGTAGCTTCAAACATTTCTGGTATATGAAAAACATGTTTTTCAATGGCAAAAATCAATGAATATTGTAAATGCACAAACAGTAATATCTCCACATTGCACGGTGCAATTCTGAAATTTTTTGCTTTTTCCTGCTAATCCTAGCATGATAAAGAAGATTCAGAGAGTGAGATGCCAGCTCCTTTCATTCAGTCAGTAGCTTCAAACATTTCTGGACGTTTTTCAATGGCAAAAATCAATGAATATTGTAAATGCACAAACAGTAATATCTCCACATTGCAAGGTGCAATTCTGAAATTTTTTGCTTTTTCCTGCTAATCCTAGCATGATAAAGAAGATTCAAAGAGAGTGAGATGCCAGCTCCTTTCATTCAGTCAGTAGCTTCAAACATTTCTGGTATATGAAAAACATGTTTTTCAATGGCAAAAATCAATGAATATTGTAAATGCACAAACAGTAATATCTCCACATTGCACGGTGCAATTCTGAAATTTTTAGCTTTTTCCTGTTAATCCTAGCATGATAAAGAAGATTCAAAGAGAGTGAGATGCCAGCTCCTTTCATTCAGTCAGTAGCTTCAAACATTTCTGGTATATGAAAAACATGTTTTTCAATGGCAAAAATCAATGAATATTGTAAATGCACAAACAGTAATATCTCCACATTGCACGGTGCAATTCTGAAATTTTTTGCTTTTTCCTGCTAATCCTAGCATGATAAAGAAGATTCAAAGAGAGTGAGATGCCAGCTCCTTTCATTCAGTCAGTAGCTTCAAACATTTCTGGTATATGAAAAACATGTTTTTCAATGGCAAAAATCAATGAATATTGTAAATGCACAAACAGTAATATCTCCACATTGCACGGTGCAATTCTGAAATTTTTAGCTTTTTCCTGTTAATCCTAGCATGATAAAGAAGATTCAAAGAGAGTGAGATGCCAGCTCCTTTCATTCAGTCAGTAGCTTCAAACATTTCTGGTATATGAAAAACATGTTTTTCAATGGCAAAAATCAATGAATATTGTAAATGCACAAACAGTAATATCTCCACATTACACGGTGCAATTCTGAAATTTTTAGCTTTTTCCTGTTAATCCTAGCATGATAAAGAAGATTCAAAGAGAGTGAGATGCCAGCTCCTTTCATTCAGTCAGTAGCTTCAAACATTTCTGGTATATGAAAAACATGTTTTTCAATCGCAAAAATCAATGAATATTGTAAATGCACAAACAGTAATATCTCCACATTGCACGGTGCAATTCTGAAATTTTTTGCTTTTTCCTGCTAATCCTAGCATGATAAAGAAGATTCAAAGAGAGTGAGATGCCAGCTCCTTTCATTCAGTCAGTAGCTTCAAACATTTCTGGACGTTTTTCAATGGCAAAAATCAATGAATATTGTAAATGCACAAACAGTAATATCTCCACATTGCACGGTGCAATTCTGAAATTTTTTGCTTTTTCCTGTTAATCCTAGCATGATAAAGAAGATTCAAAGAGAGTGAGATGCCAGCTCCTTTCATTCAGTCAGTAGCTTCAAACATTTCTGGTATATGAAAAACATGTTTTTCAATGGCAAAAATCAATGAATATTGTAAATGCACAAACAGTAATATCTCCACATTGCACGGTGAAATTCTGAAATTTTTAGCTTTTTCCTGCTAATCCTAGCATGATAAAGAAGATTCAAAGAGAGTGAGATGCCAGCTCCTTTCATTCAGTCAGTAGCTTCAAACATTTCTGGACGTTTTTCAATGGCAAAAATCAATGAATATTGTAAATGCACAAACAGTAATATCTCCACATTGCACGGTGCAATTCTGAAATTTTTTGCTTTTTCCTGTTAATCCTAGCATGATAAAGAAGATTCAAAGAGAGTGAGATGCCAGCTCCTTTCATTCAGTCAGTAGCTTCAAACATTTCTGGTATATGAAAAACATGTTTTTCAATGGCAAAAATCAATGAATATTGTAAATGCACAAACAGTAATATCTCCACATTGCAAGGTGCAATTCTGAAATTTTTTGCTTTTTCCTGCTAATCCTAGCATGATAAAGAAGATTCAAAGAGAGTGAGATGCCAGCTCCTTTCATTCAGTCAGTAGCTTCAAACATTTCTGGACGTTTTTCAATGGCAAAAATCAATGAATATTGTAAATGCACAAACAGTAATATCTCCACATTGCACGGTGCAATTCTGAAATTTTTAGCTTTTTCCTGTTAATCCTAGCATGATAAAGAAGATTCAAAGAGAGTGAGATGCCAGCTCCTTTCATTCAGTCAGTAGCTTCAAACATTTCTGGTATATGAAAAACATGTTTTTCAATGGCAAAAATCAATGAATATTGTAAATGCACAAACAGTAATATCTCCACATTGCAAGGTGCAATTCTGAAATTTTTAGCTTTTTCCTGTTAATCCTAGCATGATAAAGAAGATTCAAAGAGAGTGAGATGCCAGCTCCTTTCATTCAGTCAGTAGCTTCAAACATTTCTGGTATATGAAAAACATGTTTTTCAATGGCAAAAATCAATGAATATTGTAAATGCACAAACAGTAATATCTCCACATTGCACGGTGCAATTCTGAAATTTTTTGCTTTTTCCTGCTAATCCTAGCATGATAAAGAAGATTCAAAGAGAGTGAGATGCCAGCTCCTTTCATTCAGTCAGTAGCTTCAAACATTTCTGGACGTTTTTCAATGGCAAAAATCAATGAATATTGTAAATGCACAAACAGTAATATCTCCACATTGCAAGGTGCAATTCTGAAATTTTTTGCTTTTTCCTGCTAATCCTAGCATGATAAAGAAGATTCAAAGAGAGTGAGATGCCAGCTCCTTTCATTCAGTCAGTAGCTTCAAACATTTCTGGTATATGAAAAACATGTTTTTCAATGGCAAAAATCAATGAATATTGTAAATGCACAAACAGTAATATCTCCACATTGCACGGTGCAATTCTGAAATTTTTAGCTTTTTCCTGTTAATCCTAGCATGATAAAGAAGATTCAAAGAGAGTGAGATGCCAGCTCCTTTCATTCAGTCAGTAGCTTCAAACATTTCTGGTATATGAAAAACATGTTTTTCAATGGCAAAAATCAATGAATATTGTAAATGCACAAACAGTAATATCTCCACATTGCACGGTGCAATTCCGAAATTTTTTGCTTTTTCCTGCTAATCCTAGCATGATAAAGAAGATTCAAAGAGAGTGAGATGCCAGCTCCTTTCATTCAGTCAGTAGCTTCAAACATTTCTGGACGTTTTTCAATGGCAAAAATCAATGAATATTGTAAATGCACAAACAGTAATATCTCCACATTGCACGGTGCAATTCTGAAATTTTTAGCTTTTTCCTGTTAATCCTAGCATGATAAAGAAGATTCAAAGAGAGTGAGATGCCAGCTCCTTTCATTCAGTCAGTAGCTTCAAACATTTCTGGTATATGAAAAACATGTTTTTCAATGGCAAAAATCAATGAATATTGTAAATGCACAAACAGTAATATCTCCACATTGCAAGGTGCAATTCTGAAATTTTTTGCTTTTTCCTGCTAATCCTAGCATGATAAAGAAGATTCAAAGAGAGTGAGATGCCAGCTCCTTTCATTCAGTCAGTAGCTTCAAACATTTCTGGTATATGAAAAACATGTTTTTCAATGGCAAAAATCAATGAATATTGTAAATGCACAAACAGTAATATCTCCACATTGCACGGTGCAATTCTGAAATTTTTTGCTTTTTCCTGCTAATCCTAGCATGATAAAGAAGATTCAAAGAGAGTGAGATGCCAGCTCCTTTCATTCAGTCAGTAGCTTCAAACATTTCTGGACGTTTTTCAATGGCAAAAATCAATGAATATTGTAAATGCACAAACAGTAATATCTCCACATTGCACGGTGCAATTCTGAAATTTTTAGCTTTTTCCTGTTAATCCTAGCATGATAAAGAAGATTCAAAGAGAGTGAGATGCCAGCTCCTTTCATTCAGTCAGTAGCTTCAAACATTTCTGGTATATGAAAAACATGTTTTTCAATGGCAAAAATCAATGAATATTGTAAATGCACAAACAGTAATATCTCCACATTGCAAGGTGCAATTCTGAAATTTTTTGCTTTTTCCTGCTAATCCTAGCATGATAAAGAAGATTCAAAGAGAGTGAGATGCCAGCTCCTTTCATTCAGTCAGTAGCTTCAAACATTTCTGGTATATGAAAAACATGTTTTTCAATGGCAAAAATCAATGAATATTATAAATGCACAAACAGTAATATCTCCACATTGCAAGGTGCAATTCTGAAATTTTTAGCTTTTTCCTGTTAATCCTAGCATGATAAAGAAGATTCAAAGAGAGTGAGATGCCAGCTCCTTTCATTCAGTCAGTAGCTTCAAACATTTCTGGACGTTTTTCAATGGCAAAAATCAATGAATATTGTAAATGCACAAACAGTAATATCTCCACATTGCAAGGTGCAATTCTGAAATTTTTTGCTTTTTCCTGCTAATCCTAGCATGATAAAGAAGATTCAAAGAGAGTGAGATGCCAGCTCCTTTCATTCAGTCAGTAGCTTCAAACATTTCTGGTATATGAAAAACATGTTTTTCAATGGCAAAAATCAATGAATATTGTAAATGCACAAACAGTAATATCTCCACATTGCACGGTGCAATTCTGAAATTTTTAGCTTTTTCCTGTTAATCCTAGCATGATAAAGAAGATTCAAAGAGAGTGAGATGCCAGCTCCTTTCATTCAGTCAGTAGCTTCAAACATTTCTGGTATATGAAAAACATGTTTTTCAATGGCAAAAATCAATGAATATTGTAAATGCACAAACAGTAATATCTCCACATTGCACGGTGCAATTCTGAAATTTTTTGCTTTTTCCTGCTAATCCTAGCATGATAAAGAAGATTCAAAGAGAGTGAGATGCCAGCTCCTTTCATTCAGTCAGTAGCTTCAAACATTTCTGGTATATGAAAAACATGTTTTTCAATGGCAAAAATCAATGAATATTGTAAATGCACAAACAGTAATATCTCCACATTGCACGGTGCAATTCTGAAATTTTTAGCTTTTTCCTGTTAATCCTAGCATGATAAAGAAGATTCAAAGAGAGTGAGATGCCAGCTCCTTTCATTCAGTCAGTAGCTTCAAACATTTCTGGTATATGAAAAACATGTTTTTCAATGGCAAAAATCAATGAATATTGTAAATGCACAAACAGTAATATCTCCACATTGCACGGTGCAATTCTGAAATTTTTAGCTTTTTCCTGTTAATCCTAGCATGATAAAGAAGATTCAAAGAGAGTGAGATGCCAGCTCCTTTCATTCAGTCAGTAGCTTCAAACATTTCTGGTATATGAAAAACATGTTTTTCAATGGCAAAAATCAATGAATATTGTAAATGCACAAACAGTAATATCTCCACATTGCACGGTGCAATTCTGAAATTTTTTGCTTTTTCCTGCAAATCCTAGCATGATAAAGAAGATTCAAAGAGAGTGAGATGCCAGCTCCTTTCATTCAGTCAGTAGCTTCAAACATTTCTGGACGTTTTTCAATGGCAAAAATCAATGAATATTGTAAATGCACAAACAGTAATATCTCCACATTGCACGGTGCAATTCTGAAATTTTTTGCTTTTTCCTGTTAATCCTAGCATGATAAAGAAGATTCAAAGAGAGTGAGATGCCAGCTCCTTTCATTCAGTCAGTAGCTTCAAACATTTCTGGTATATGAAAAACATGTTTTTCAATGGCAAAAATCAATGAATATTGTAAATGCACAAACAGTAATATCTCCACATTGCACGGTGCAATTCTGAAATTTTTAGCTTTTTCCTGCTAATCCTAGCATGATAAAGAAGATTCAAAGAGAGTGAGATGCCAGCTCCTTTCATTCAGTCAGTAGCTTCAAACATTTCTGGACGTTTTTCAATGGCAAAAATCAATGAATATTGTAAATGCACAAACAGTAATATCTCCACATTGCACGGTGCAATTCTGAAATTTTTTGCTTTTTCCTGTTAATCCTAGCATGATAAAGAAGATTCAAAGAGAGTGAGATGCCAGCTCCTTTCATTCAGTCAGTAGCTTCAAACATTTCTGGTATATGAAAAACATGTTTTTCAATGGCAAAAATCAATGAATATTGTAAATGCACAAACAGTAATATCTCCACATTGCACGGTGCAATTCTGAAATTTTTTGCTTTTTCCTGCTAATCCTAGCATGATAAAGAAGATTCAAAGAGAGTGAGATGCCAGCTCCTTTCATTCAGTCAGTAGCTTCAAACATTTCTGGACGTTTTTCAATGGCAAAAATCAATGAATATTGTAAATGCACAAACAGTAATATCTCCACATTGCACGGTGCAATTCTGAAATTTTTAGCTTTTTCCTGTTAATCCTAGCATGATAAAGAAGATTCAAAGAGAGTGAGATGCCAGCTCCTTTCATTCAGTCAGTAGCTTCAAACATTTCTGGTATATGAAAAACATGTTTTTCAATGGCAAAAATCAATGAATATTGTAAATGCACAAACAGTAATATCTCCACATTGCAAGGTGCAATTCTGAAATTTTTAGCTTTTTCCTGTTAATCCTAGCATGATAAAGAAGATTCAAAGAGAGTGAGATGCCAGCTCCTTTCATTCAGTCAGTAGCTTCAAACATTTCTGGTATATGAAAAACATGTTTTTCAATGGCAAAAATCAATGAATATTGTAAATGCACAAACAGTAATATCTCCACATTGCACGGTGCAATTCTGAAATTTTTTGCTTTTTCCTGCTAATCCTAGCATGATAAAGAAGATTCAAAGAGAGTGAGATGCCAGCTCCTTTCATTCAGTCAGTAGCTTCAAACATTTCTGGACGTTTTTCAATGGCAAAAATCAATGAATATTGTAAATGCACAAACAGTAATATCTCCACATTGCAAGGTGCAATTCTGAAATTTTTTGCTTTTTCCTGCTAATCCTAGCATGATAAAGAAGATTCAAAGAGAGTGAGATGCCAGCTCCTTTCATTCAGTCAGTAGCTTCAAACATTTCTGGTATATGAAAAACATGTTTTTCAATGGCAAAAATCAATGAATATTGTAATTGCACAAACAGTAATATCTCCACATTGCACGGTGCAATTCTGAAATTTTTAGCTTTTTCCTGTTAATCCTAGCATGATAAAGAAGATTCAAAGAGAGTGAGATGCCAGCTCCTTTCATTCAGTCAGTAGCTTCAAACATTTCTGGTATATGAAAAACATGTTTTTCAATGGCAAAAATCAATGAATATTGTAAATGCACAAACAGTAATATCTCCACATTGCACGGTGCAATTCTGAAATTTTTTGCTTTTTCCTGCTAATCCTAGCATGATAAAGAAGATTCAAAGAGAGTGAGATGCCAGCTCCTTTCATTCAGTCAGTAGCTTCAAACATTTCTGGACGTTTTTCAATGGCAAAAATCAATGAATATTGTAAATGCACAAACAGTAATATCTCCACATTGCACGGTGCAATTCTGAAATTTTTAGCTTTTTCCTGTTAATCCTAGCATGATAAAGAAGATTCAAAGAGAGTGAGATGCCAGCTCCTTTCATTCAGTCAGTAGCTTCAAACATTTCTGGTATATGAAAAACATGTTTTTCAATGGCAAAAATCAATGAATATTGTAAATGCACAAACAGTAATATCTCCACATTGCAAGGTGCAATTCTGAAATTTTTTGCTTTTTCCTGCTAATCCTAGCATGATAAAGAAGATTCAAAGAGAGTGAGATGCCAGCTCCTTTCATTCAGTCAGTAGCTTCAAACATTTCTGGTATATGAAAAACATGTTTTTCAATGGCAAAAATCAATGAATATTGTAAATGCACAAACAGTAATATCTCCACATTGCACGGTGCAATTCTGAAATTTTTTGCTTTTTCCTGCTAATCCTAGCATGATAAAGAAGATTCAAAGAGAGTGAGATGCCAGCTCCTTTCATTCAGTCAGTAGCTTCAAACATTTCTGGACGTTTTTCAATGGCAAAAATCAATGAATATTGTAAATGCACAAACAGTATTATCTCCACATTGCACGGTGCAATTCTGAAATTTTTAGCTTTTTCCTGTTAATCCTAGCATGATAAAGAAGATTCAAAGAGAGTGAGATGCCAGCTCCTTTCATTCAGTCAGTAGCTTCAAACATTTCTGGTATATGAAAAACATGTTTTTCAATGGCAAAAATCAATGAATATTGTAAATGCACAAACAGTAATATCTCCACATTGCAAGGTGCAATTCTGAAATTTTTTGCTTTTTCCTGCTAATCCTAGCATGATAAAGAAGATTCAAAGAGAGTGAGATGCCAGCTCCTTTCATTCAGTCAGTAGCTTCAAACATTTCTGGTATATGAAAAACATGTTTTTCAATGGCAAAAATCAATGAATATTGTAAATGCACAAACAGTAATATCTCCACATTGCAAGGTGCAATTCTGAAATTTTTAGCTTTTTCCTGTTAATCCTAGCATGATAAAGAAGATTCAAAGAGAGTGAGATGCCAGCTCCTTTCATTCAGTCAGTAGCTTCAAACATTTCTGGACGTTTTTCAATGGCAAAAATCAATGAATATTGTAAATGCACAAACAGTAATATCTCCACATTGCAAGGTGCAATTCTGAAATTTTTTGCTTTTTCCTGCTAATCCTAGCATGATAAAGAAGATTCAAAGAGAGTGAGATGCCAGCTCCTTTCATTCAGTCAGTAGCTTCAAACATTTCTGGTATATGAAAAACATGTTTTTCAATGGCAAAAATCAATGAATATTGTAAATGCACAAACAGTAATATCTCCACATTGCAAGGTGCAATTCTGAAATTTTTAGCTTTTTCCTGCTAATCCTAGCATGATAAAGAAGATTCAAAGAGAGTGAGATGCCAGCTCCTTTCATTCAGTCAGTAGCTTCAAACATTTCTGGACGTTTTTCAATGGCAAAAATCAATGAATATTGTAAATGCACAAACAGTAATATCTCCACATTTCACGGTGCAATTCTGAAATTTTTAGCTTTTTCCTGTTAATCCTAGCATGATAAAGAAGATTCAAAGAGAGTGAGATGCCAGCTCCTTTCATTCAGTCAGTAGCTTCAAACATTTCTGGTATATGAAAAACATGTTTTTCAATGGCAAAAATCAATGAATATTGTAAATGCACAAACAGTAATATCTCCACATTGCACGGTGCAATTCTGAAATTTTTTGCTTTTTCCTGCTAATCCTAGCATGATAAAGAAGATTCAAAGAGAGTGAGATGCCAGCTCCTTTCATTCAGTCAGTAGCTTCAAACATTTCTGGACGTTTTTCAATGGCAAAAATCAATGAATATTGTAAATGCACAAACAGTAATATCTCCACATTGCAAGGTGCAATTCTGAAATTTTTTGCTTTTTCCTGCTAATCCTAGCATGATAAAGAAGATTCAAAGAGAGTGAGATGCCAGCTCCTTTCATTCAGTCAGTAGCTTCAAACATTTCTGGTATATGAAAAACATGTTTTTCAATGGCAAAAATCAATGAATATTGTAAATGCACAAACAGTAATATCTCCACATTGCACGGTGCAATTCTGAAATTTTTTGCTTTTTCCTGCTAATCCTAGCATGATAAAGAAGATTCAAAGAGAGTGAGATGCCAGCTCCTTTCATTCAGTCAGTAGCTTCAAACATTTCTGGTATATGAAAAACATGTTTTTCAATGGCAAAAATCAATGAATATTGTAAATGCACAAACAGTAATATCTCCACATTGCACGGTGCAATTCTGAAATTTTTAGCTTTTTCCTGTTAATCCTAGCATGATAAAGAAGATTCAAAGAGAGTGAGATGCCAGCTCCTTTCATTCAGTCAGTAGCTTCAAACATTTCTGGTATATGAAAAACATGTTTTTCAATGGCAAAAATCAATGAATATTGTAAATGCACAAACAGTAATATCTCCACATTGCACGGTGCAATTCTGAAATTTTTAGCTTTTTCCTGTTAATCCTAGCATGATAAAGAAGATTCAAAGAGAGTGAGATGCCAGCTCCTTTCATTCAGTCAGTAGCTTCAAACATTTCTGGTATATGAAAAACATGTTTTTCAATGGCAAAAATCAATGAATATTGTAAATGCACAAACAGTAATATCTCCACATTGCACGGTGCAATTCTGAAATTTTTTGCTTTTTCCTGCTAATCCTAGCATGATAAAGAAGATTCAAAGAGAGTGAGATGCCAGCTCCTTTCATTCAGTCAGTAGCTTCAAACATTTCTGGACGTTTTTCAATGGCAAAAATCAATGAATATTGTAAATGCACAAACAGTAATATCTCCACATTGCACGGTGCAATTCTGAAATTTTTTGCTTTTTCCTGTTAATCCTAGCATGATAAAGAAGATTCAAAGAGAGTGAGATGCCAGCTCCTTTCATTCAGTCAGTAGCTTCAAACATTTCTGGTATATGAAAAACATGTTTTTCAATGGCAAAAATCAATGAATATTGTAAATGCACAAACAGTAATATCTCCACATTGCACGGTGCAATTCTGAAATTTTTAGCTTTTTCCTGCTAATCCTAGCATGATAAAGAAGATTCAAAGAGAGTGAGATGCCAGCTCCTTTCATTCAGTCAGTAGCTTCAAACATTTCTGGACGTTTTTCAATGGCAAAAATCAATGAATATTGTAAATGCACAAACAGTAATATCTCCACATTGCACGGTGCAATTCTGAAATTTTTTGCTTTTTCCTGTTTATCCTAGCATGATAAAGAAGATTCAAAGAGAGTGAGATGCCAGCTCCTTTCATTCAGTCAGTAGCTTCAAACATTTCTGGTATATGAAAAACATGTTTTTCAATGGCAAAAATCAATGAATATTGTAAATGCACAAACAGTAATATCTCCACATTGCAAGGTGCAATTCTGAAATTTTTTGCTTTTTCCTGCTAATCCTAGCATGATAAAGAAGATTCAAAGAGAGTGAGATGCCAGCTCCTTTCATTCAGTCAGTAGCTTCAAACATTTCTGGACGTTTTTCAATGGCAAAAATCAATGAATATTGTAAATGCACAAACAGTAATATCTCCACATTGCACGGTGCAATTCTGAAATTTTTAGCTTTTTCCTGTTAATCCTAGCATGATAAAGAAGATTCAAAGAGAGTGAGATGCCAGCTCCTTTCATTCAGTCAGTAGCTTCAAACATTTCTGGTATATGAAAAACATGTTTTTCAATGGCAAAAATCAATGAATATTGTAAATGCACAAACAGTAATATCTCCACATTGCAAGGTGCAATTCTGAAATTTTTAGCTTTTTCCTGTTGATCCTAGCATGATAAAGAAGATTCAAAGAGAGTGAGATGCCAGCTCCTTTCATTCAGTCAGTAGCTTCAAACATTTCTGGTATATGAAAAACATGTTTTTCAATGGCAAAAATCAATGAATATTGTAAATGCACAAACAGTAATATCTCCACATTGCACGGTGCAATTCTGAAATTTTTTGCTTTTTCCTGCTAATCCTAGCATGATAAAGAAGATTCAAAGAGAGTGAGATGCCAGCTCCTTTCATTCAGTCAGTAGCTTCAAACATTTCTGGACGTTTTTCAATGGCAAAAATCAATGAATATTGTAAATGCACAAACAGTAATATCTCCACATTGCAAGGTGCAATTCTGAAATTTTTTGCTTTTTCCTGCTAATCCTAGCATGATAAAGAAGATTCAAAGAGAGTGAGATGCCAGCTCCTTTCATTCAGTCAGTAGCTTCAAACATTTCTGGTATATGAAAAACATGTTTTTCAATGGCAAAAATCAATGAATATTGTAAATGCACAAACAGTAATATCTCCACATTGCACGGTGCAATTCTGAAATTTTTAGCTTTTTCCTGTTAATCCTAGCATGATAAAGAAGATTCAAAGAGAGTGAGATGTCAGCTCCTTTCATTCAGTCAGTAGCTTCAAACATTTCTGGTATATGAAAAACATGTTTTTCAATGGCAAAAATCAATGAATATTGTAAATGCACAAACAGTAATATCTCCACATTGCACGGTGCAATTCTGAAATTTTTTGCTTTTTCCTGCTAATCCTAGCATGATAAAGAAGATTCAAAGAGAGTGAGATGCCAGCTCCTTTCATTCAGTCAGTAGCTTCAAACATTTCTGGACGTTTTTCAATGGCAAAAATCAATGAATATTGTAAATGCACAAACAGTAATATCTCCACATTGCACGGTGCAATTCTGAAATTTTTAGCTTTTTCCTGTTAATCCTAGCATGATAAAGAAGATTCAAAGAGAGTGAGATGCCAGCTCCTTTCATTCAGTCAGTAGCTTCAAACATTTCTGGTATATGAAAAACATGTTTTTCAATGGCAAAAATCAATGAATATTGTAAATGCACAAACAGTAATATCTCCACATTGCAAGGTGCAATTCTGAAATTTTTTGCTTTTTCCTGCTAATCCTAGCATGATAAAGAAGATTCAAAGAGAGTGAGATGCCAGCTCCTTTCATTCAGTCAGTAGCTTCAAACATTTCTGGTATATGAAAAACATGTTTTTCAATGGCAAAAATCAATGAATATTGTAAATGCACAAACAGTAATATCTCCACATTGCACGGTGCAATTCTGAAATTTTTAGCTTTTTCCTGCTAATCCTAGCATGATAAAGAAGATTCAAAGAGAGTGAGATGCCAGCTCCTTTCATTCAGTCAGTAGCTTCAAACATTTCTGGACGTTTTTCAATGGCAAAAATCAATGAATATTGTAAATGCACAAACAGTAATATCTCCACATTGCACGGTGCAATTCTGAAATTTTTAGCTTTTTCCTGTTAATCCTAGCATGATAAAGAAGATTCAAAGAGAGTGAGATGCCAGCTCCTTTCATTCAGTCAGTAGCTTCAAACATTTCTGGTATATGAAAAACATGTTTTTCAATGGCAAAAATCAATGAATATTGTAAATGCACAAACAGTAATATCTCCACATTGCAAGGTGCAATTCTGAAATTTTTTGCTTTTTCCTGCTAATCCTAGCATGATAAAGAAGATTCAAAGAGAGTGAGATGCCAGCTCCTTTCATTCAGTCAGTAGCTTCAAACATTTCTGGTATATGAAAAACATGTTTTTCAATGGCAAAAATCAATGAATATTGTAAATGCACAAACAGTAATATCTCCACATTGCAAGGTGCAATTCTGAAATTTTTAGCTTTTTCCTGTTAATCCTAGCATGATAAAGAAGATTCAAAGAGAGTGAGATGCCAGCTCCTTTCATTCAGTCAGTAGCTTCAAACATTTCTGGACGTTTTTCAATGGCAAAAATCAATGAATATTGTAAATGCACAAACAGTAATATCTCCACATTGCAAGGTGCAATTCTGAAATTTTTTGCTTTTTCCTGCTAATCCTAGCATGATAAAGAAGATTCAAAGAGAGTGCTATGCCAGCTCCTTTCATTCAGTCAGTAGCTTCAAACATTTCTGGTATATGAAAAACATGTTTTTCAATGGCAAAAATCAATGAATATTGTAAATGCACAAACAGTAATATCTCCACATTGCACGGTGCAATTCTGAAATTTTTAGCTTTTTCCTGTTAATCCTAGCATGATAAAGAAGATTCAAAGAGAGTGAGATGCCAGCTCCTTTCATTCAGTCAGTAGCTTCAAACATTTCTGGTATATGAAAAACATGTTTTTCAATGGCAAAAATCAATGAATATTGTAAATGCACAAACAGTAATATCTCCACATTGCACGGTGCAATTCTGAAATTTTTTGCTTTTTCCTGCTAATCCTAGCATGATAAAGAAGATTCAAAGAGAGTGAGATGCCAGCTCCTTTCATTCAGTCAGTAGCTTCAAACATTTCTGGTATATGAAAAACATGTTTTTCAATGGCAAAAATCAATGAATATTGTAAATGCACAAACAGTAATATCTCCACATTGCACGGTGCAATTCTGAAATTTTTAGCTTTTTCCTGTTAATCCTAGCATGATAAAGAAGATTCAAAGAGAGTGAGATGCCAGCTCCTTTCATTCAGTCAGTAGCTTCAAACATTTCTGGTATATGAAAAACATGTTTTTCAATGGCAAAAATCAATGAATATTGTAAATGCACAAACAGTAATATCTCCACATTGCACGGTGCAATTCTGAAATTTTTAGCTTTTTCCTGTTAATCCTAGCATGATAAAGAAGATTCAAAGAGAGTGAGATGCCAGCTCCTTTCATTCAGTCAGTAGCTTCAAACATTTCTGGTATATGAAAAACATGTTTTTCAATGGCAAAAATCAATGAATATTGTAAATGCACAAACAGTAATATCTCCACATTGCACGGTGCAATTCTGAAATTTTTTGCTTTTTCCTGCTAATCCTAGCATGATAAAGAAGATTCAAAGAGAGTGAGATGCCAGCTCCTTTCATTCAGTCAGTAGCTTCAAACATTTCTGGACGTTTTTCAATGGCAAAAATCAATGAATATTGTAAATGCACAAACAGTAATATCTCCACATTGCACGGTGCAATTCTGAAATTTTTTGCTTTTTCCTGTTAATCCTAGCATGATAAAGAAGATTCAAAGAGAGTGAGATGCCAGCTCCTTTCATTCAGTCAGTAGCTTCAAACATTTCTGGTATATGAAAAACATGTTTTTCAATGGCAAAAATCAATGAATATTGTAAATGCACAAACAGTAATATCTCCACATTGCACGGTGCAATTCTGAAATTTTTAGCTTTTTCCTGCTAATCCTAGCATGATAAAGAAGATTCAAAGAGAGTGAGATGCCAGCTCCTTTCATTCAGTCAGTAGCTTCAAACATTTCTGGACGTTTTTCAATGGCAAAAATCAATGAATATTGTAAATGCACAAACAGTAATATCTCCACATTGCACGGTGCAATTCTGAAATTTTTTGCTTTTTCCTGTTAATCCTAGCATGATAAAGAAGATTCAAAGAGAGTGAGATGCCAGCTCCTTTCATTCAGTCAGTAGCTTCAAACATTTCTGGTATATGAAAAACATGTTTTTCAATGGCAAAAATCAATGAATATTGTAAATGCACAAACAGTAATATCTCCACATTGCACGGTGCAATTCTGAAATTTTTTGCTTTTTCCTGCTAATCCTAGCATGATAAAGAAGATTCAAAGAGAGTGAGATGCCAGCTCCTTTCATTCAGTCAGTAGCTTCAAACATTTCTGGACGTTTTTCAATGGCAAAAATCAATGAATATTGTAAATGCACAAACAGTAATATCTCCACATTGCACGGTGCAATTCTGAAATTTTTAGCTTTTTCCTGTTAATCCTAGCATGATAAGGAAGATTCAAAGAGAGTGAGATGCCAGCTCCTTTCATTCAGTCAGTAGCTTCAAACATTTCTGGTATATGAAAAACATGTTTTTCAATGGCAAAAATCAATGAATATTGTAAATGCACAAACAGTAATATCTCCACATTGCAAGGTGCAATTCTGAAATTTTTAGCTTTTTCCTGTTAATCCTAGCATGATAAAGAAGATTCAAAGAGAGTGAGATGCCAGCTCCTTTCATTCAGTCAGTAGCTTCAAACATTTCTGGTATATGAAAAACATGTTTTTCAATGGCAAAAATCAATGAATATTGTAAATGCACAAACAGTAATATCTCCACATTGCTTCAATTCTTAAATTTTTTGCTTTTTCCTGCTAATCCTAGCATGATAAAGAAGATTCAAAGAGAGTGAGATGCCAGCTCCTTTCATTCAGTCAGTAGCTTCAAACATTTCTGGACGTTTTTCAATGGCAAAAATCAATGAATATTGTAAATGCACAAACAGTAATATCTCCACATTGCAAGGTGCAATTCTGAAATTTTTTGCTTTTTCCTGCTAATCCTAGCATGATAAAGAAGATTCAAAGAGAGTGAGATGCCAGCTCCTTTCATTCAGTCAGTAGCTTCAAACATTTCTGGTATATGAAAAACATGTTTTTCAATGGCAAAAATCAATGAATATTGTAAATGCACAAACAGTAATATCTCCACATTGCACGGTGCAATTCTGAAATTTTTAGCTTTTTCCTGTTAATCCTAGCATGATAAAGAAGATTCAAAGAGAGTGAGATGCCAGCTCCTTTCATTCAGTCAGTAGCTTCAAACATTTCTGGTATATGAAAAACATGTTTTTCAATGGCAAAAATCAATGAATATTGTAAATGCACAAACAGTAATATCTCCACATTGCACGGTGCAATTCTGAAATTGTTTGCTTTTTCCTGCTAATCCTAGCATGATAAAGAAGATTCAAAGAGAGTGAGATGCCAGCTCCTTTCATTCAGTCAGTAGCTTCAAACATTTCTGGACGTTTTTCAATGGCAAAAATCAATGAATATTGTAAATGCACAAACAGTAATATCTCCACATTGCACGGTGCAATTCTGAAATTTTTAGCTTTTTCCTGTTAATCCTAGCATGATAAAGAAGATTCAAAGAGAGTGAGATGCCAGCTCCTTTCATTCAGTCAGTAGCTTCAAACATTTCTGGTATATGAAAAACATGTTTTTCAATGGCAAAAATCAATGAATATTGTAAATGCACAAACAGTAATATCTCCACATTGCAAGGTGCAATTCTGAAATTTTTTGCTTTTTCCTGCTAATCCTAGCATGATAAAGAAGATTCAAAGAGAGTGAGATGCCAGCTCCTTTCATTCAGTCAGTAGCTTCAAACATTTCTGGTATATGAAAAACATGTTTTTCAATGGCAAAAATCAATGAATATTGTAAATGCACAAAGAGTAATATCTCCACATTGCACGGTGCAATTCTGAAATTTTTTGCTTTTTCCTGCTAATCCTAGCATGATAAAGAAGATTCAAAGAGAGTGAGATGCCAGCTCCTTTCATTCAGTCAGTAGCTTCAAACATTTCTGGACGTTTTTCAATGGCAAAAATCAATGAATATTGTAAATGCACAAACAGTAATATCTCCACATTGCACGGTGCAATTCTGAAATTTTTAGCTTTTTCCTGTTAATCCTAGCATGATAAAGAAGATTCAAAGAGAGTGAGATGCCAGCTCCTTTCATTCAGTCAGTAGCTTCAAACATTTCTGGTATATGAAAAACATGTTTTTCAATGGCAAAAATCAATGAATATTGTAAATGCACAAACAGTAATATCTCCACATTGCAAGGTGCAATTCTGAAATTTTTTGCTTTTTCCTGCTAATCCTAGCATGATAAAGAAGATTCAAAGAGAGTGAGATGCCAGCTCCTTTCATTCAGTCAGTAGCTTCAAACATTTCTGGTATATGAAAAACATGTTTTTCAATGGCAAAAATCAATGAATATTGTAAATGCACAAACAGTAATATCTCCACATTGCAAGGTGCAATTCTGAAATTTTTAGCTTTTTCCTGTTAATCCTAGCATGATAAAGAAGATTCAAAGAGAGTGAGATGCCAGCTCCTTTCATTCAGTCAGTAGCTTCAAACATTTCTGGACGTTTTTCAATGGCAAAAATCAATGAATATTGTAAATGCACAAACAGTAATATCTCCACATTGCAAGGTGCAATTCTGAAATTTTTTGCTTTTTCCTGCTAATCCTAGCATGATAAAGAAGATTCAAAGAGAGTGAGATGCCAGCTCCTTTCATTCAGTCAGTAGCTTCAAACATTTCTGGTATATGAAAAACATGTTTTTCAATGGCAAAAATCAATGAATATTGTAAATGCACAAACAGTAATATCTCCACATTGCAAGGTGCAATTCTGAAATTTTTAGCTTTTTCCTGCTAATCCTAGCATGATAAAGAAGATTCAAAGAGAGTGAGATGCCAGCTCCTTTCATTCAGTCAGTAGCTTCAAACATTTCTGGACGTTTTTCAATGGCAAAAATCAATGAATATTGTAAATGCACAAACAGTAATATCTCCACATTGCACGGTGCAATTCTGAAATTTTTAGCTTTTTCCTGTTAATCCTAGCATGATAAAGAAGATTCAAAGAGAGTGAGATGCCAGCTCCTTTCATTCAGTCAGTAGCTTCAAACATTTCTGGTATATGAAAAACATGTTTTTCAATGGCAAAAATCAATGAATATTGTAAATGCACAAACAGTAATATCTCCACATTGCACGGTGCAATTCTGAAATTTTTTGCTTTTTCCTGCTAATCCTAGCATGATAAAGAAGATTCAAAGAGAGTGAGATGCCAGCTCCTTTCATTCAGTCAGTAGCTTCAAACATTTCTGGACGTTTTTCAATGGCAAAAATCAATGAATATTGTAAATGCACAAACAGTAATATCTCCACATTGCAAGGTGCAATTCTGAAATTTTTTGCTTTTTCCTGCTAATCCTAGCATGATAAAGAAGATTCAAAGAGAGTGAGATGCCAGCTCCTTTCATTCAGTCAGTAGCTTCAAACATTTCTGGTATATGAAAAACATGTTTTTCAATGGCAAAAATCAATGAATATTGTAAATGCACAAACAGTAATATCTCCACATTGCACGGTGCAATTCTGAAATTTTTAGCTTTTTCCTGTTAATCCTAGCATGATAAAGAAGATTCAAAGAGAGTGAGATGCCAGCTCCTTTCATTCAGTCAGTAGCTTCAAACATTTCTGGTATATGAAAAACATGTTTTTCAATGGCAAAAATCAATGAATATTGTAAATGCACAAACAGTAATATCTCCACATTGCACGGTGCAATTCTGAAATTTTTTGCTTTTTCCTGCTAATCCTAGCATGATAAAGAAGATTCAAAGAGAGTGAGATGCCAGCTCCTTTCATTCAGTCAGTAGCTTCAAACATTTCTGGACGTTTTTCAATGGCAAAAATCAATGAATATTGTAAATGCACAAACAGTAATATCTCCACATTGCACGGTGCAATTCTGAAATTATTTGCTTTTTCCTGCTAATCCTAGCATGATAAAGAAGATTCAAAGAGAGTGAGATGCCAGCTCCTTTCATTCAGTCAGTAGCTTCAAACATTTCTGGTATATGAAAAACATGTTTTTCAATGGCAAAAATCAATGAATATTGTAAATGCACAAACAGTAATATCTCCACATTGCACGGTGCAATTCTGAAATTTTTTGCTTTTTCCTGTTAATCCTAGCATGATAAAGAAGATTCAAAGAGAGTGAGATGCCAGCTCCTTTCATTCAGTCAGTAGCTTCAAACATTTCTGGTATATGAAAAACATGTTTTTCAATGGCAAAAATCAATGAATATTGTAAATGCAAAAACAGTAATATCTCCACATTGCAAGGTGCAATTCTGAAATTTTTAGCTTTTTCCTGTTAATCCTAGCATGATAAAGAAGATTCAAAGAGAGTGAGATGCCAGCTCCTTTCATTCAGTCAGTAGCTTCAAACATTTCTGGACGTTTTTCAATGGCAAAAATCAATGAATATTGTAAATGCACAAACAGTAATATCGCCACATTGCACGGTGCAATTCTGAAATTTTTAGCTTTTTCCTGTTAATCCTAGCATGATAAAGAAGATTCAAAGAGAGTGAGATGCCAGCTCCTTTCATTCAGTCAGTAGCTTCAAACATTTCTGGACGTTTTTCAATGGCAAAAATCAATGAATATTGTAAATGCACAAACAGTAATATCTCCACATTGCAAGGTGCAATTCTGAAATTTTTATCTTTTTCCTGCTAATCCTAGCATGATAAAGAAGATTCAAAGAGAGTGAGATGCCAGCTCCTTTCATTCAGTCAGTAGCTTCAAACATTTCTGGTATATGAAAAACATGTTTTTCAATGGCAAAAATCAATGAATATTGTAAATGCACAAACAGTAATATCTCCACATTGCAAGGTGCAATTCTGAAATTTTTAGCTTTTTCCTGTTAATCCTAGCATGATAAAGAAGATTCAAAGAGAGTGAGATGCCAGCTCCTTTCATTCAGTCAGTAGCTTCAAACATTTCTGGTATATGAAAAACATGTTTTTCAATGGCAAAAATCAATGAATATTGTAAATGCACAAACAGTAATATCTCCACATTGCACGGTGCAATTCTGAAATTTTTAGCTTTTTCCTGTTAATCCTAGCATGATAAAGAAGATTCAAAGAGAGTGAGATGCCAGCTCCTTTCATTCAGTCAGTAGCTTCAAACATTTCTGGTATATGAAAAACATGTTTTTCAATGGCAAAAATCAATGAATATTGTAAATGCACAAACAGTAATATCTCCACATTGCACGGTGCAATTCTGAAATTTTTAGCTTTTTCCTGCTAATCCTAGCATGATAAAGAAGATTCAAAGAGAGTGAGATGCCAGCTCCTTTCATTCAGTCAGTAGCTTCAAACATTTCTGGTATATGAAAAACATGTTTTTCAATGGCAAAAATCAATGAATATTGTAAATGCACAAACAGTAATATCTCCACATTGCACGGTGCAATTCTGAAATTTTTAGCTTTTTCCTGTTAATCCTAGCATGATAAAGAAGATTCAAAGAGAGTGAGATGCCAGCTCCTTTCATTCAGTCAGTAGCTTCAAACATTTCTGGACGTTTTTCAATGGCAAAAATCAATGAATATTGTAAATGCACAAACAGTAATATCTCCACATTGCACGGTGCAATTCTGAAATTTTTTGCTTTTTCCTGTTAATCCTAGCATGATAAAGAAGATTCAAAGAGAGTGAGATGCCAGCTCCTTTCATTCAGTCAGTAGCTTCAAACATTTCTGGTATATGAAAAACATGTTTTTCAATGGCAAAAATCAATGAATATTGTAAATGCACAAACAGTAATATCTCCACATTGCACGGTGCAATTCTGAAATTTTTTGCTTTTTCCTGCTAATCCTAGCATGATAAAGAAGATTCAAAGAGAGTGAGATGCCAGCTCCTTTCATTCAGTCAGTAGCTTCAAACATTTCTGGACGTTTTTCAATGGCAAAAATCAATGAATATTGTAAATGCACAAACAGTAATATCTCCACATTGCAAGGTGCAATTCTGAAATTTTTAGCTTGTTCCTGCTAATCCTAGCATGATAAAGAAGATTCAAAGAGAGTGAGATGCCAGCTCCTTTCATTCAGTCAGTAGCTTCAAACATTTCTGGTATATGAAAAACATGTTTTTCAATGGCAAAAATCAATGAATATTGTAAATGCACAAACAGTAATATCTCCACATTGCACGGTGCAATTCTGAAATTTTTTGCTTTTTCCTGTTAATCCTAGCATGATAAAGAAGATTCAAAGAGAGTGAGATGCCAGCTCCTTTCATTCAGTCAGTAGCTTCAAACATTTCTGGTATATGAAAAACATGTTTTTCAATGGCAAAAATCAATGAATATTGTAAATGCACAAACAGTAATATCTCCACATTGCAAGGTGCAATTCTGAAATTTTTAGCTTTTTCCTGCTAATCCTAGCATGATAAAGAAGATTCAAAGAGAGTGAGATGCCAGCTCCTTTCATTCAGTCAGTAGCTTCAAACATTTCTGGTATATGAAAAACATGTTTTTCAATGGCAAAAATCAATGAATATTGTAAATGCACAAACAGTAATATCTCCACATTGCACGGTGCAATTCTGAAATTTTTTGCTTTTTCCTGTTAATCCTAGCATGATAAAGAAGATTCAAAGAGAGTGAGATGCCAGCTCCTTTCATTCAGTCAGTAGCTTCAAACATTTCTGGTATATGAAAAAC
This sequence comes from Phyllobates terribilis, assembly GCF_046119375.1. NCBI lineage: Eukaryota > Metazoa > Chordata > Amphibia > Anura > Dendrobatidae > Phyllobates > Phyllobates terribilis. The sequence goes on from NW_027365473.1 coordinate 34,104, forward strand.
ATGTTTTTCAATGGCAAAAATCAATGAATATTGTAAATGCACAAACAGTAATATCTCCACATTGCAAGGTGCAATTCTGAAATTTTTAGCTTTTTCCTGTTAATCCTAGCATGATAAAGAAGATTCAAAGAGAGTGAGATGCCAGCTCCTTTCATTCAGTCAGTAGCTTCAAACATTTCTGGACGTTTTTCAATGGCAAAAATCAATGAATATTGTAAATGCACAAGCAGTAATATCTCCACATTGCACGGTGCAATTCTGAAATTTTTAGCTTTTTCCTGTTAATCCTAGCATGATAAAGAAGATTCAAAGAGAGTGAGATGCCAGCTCCTTTCATTCAGTCAGTAGCTTCAAACATTTCTGGTATATGAAAAACATGTTTTTCAATGGCAAAAATCAATGAATATTGTAAATGCACAAACAGTAATATCTCCACATTGCACGGTGCAATTCTGAAATTTTTTGCTTTTTCCTGTTAATCCTAGCATGATAAAGAAGATTCAAAGAGAGTGAGATGCCAGCTCCTTTCATTCAGTCAGTAGCTTCAAACATTTCTGGTATATGAAAAACATGTTTTTCAATGGCAAAAATCAATGAATATTGTAAATGCACAAACAGTAATATCTCCACATTGCACGGTGCAATTCTGAAATTTTTAGCTTTTTCCTGTTAATCCTAGCATGATAAAGAAGATTCAAAGAGAGTGAGATGCCAGCTCCTTTCATTCAGTCAGTAGCTTCAAACATTTCTGGTATATGAAAAACATGTTTTTCAATGGCAAAAATCAATGAATATTGTAAATGCACAAACAGTAATATCTCCACATTGCACGGTGCAATTCTGAAATTTTTTGCTTTTTCCTGCTAATCCTAGCATGATAAAGAAGATTCAAAGAGAGTGAGATGCCAGCTCCTTTCATTCAGTCAGTAGCTTCAAACATTTCTGGTATATGAAAAACATGTTTTTCAATGGCAAAAATCAATGAATATTGTAAATGCACAAACAGTAATATCTCCACATTGCACGGTGCAATTCTGAAATTTTTTGCTTTTTCCTGTTAATCCTAGCATGATAAAGAAGATTCAAAGAGAGTGAGATGCCAGCTCCTTTCATTCAGTCAGTAGCTTCAAACATTTCTGGTATATGAAAAACATGTTTTTCAATGGCAAAAATCAATGAATATTGTAAATGCACAAACAGTAATATCTCCACATTGCAAGGTGCAATTCTGAAATTTTTAGCTTTTTCCTGTTAATCCTAGCATGATAAAGAAGATTCAAAGAGAGTGAGATGCCAGCTCCTTTCATTCAGTCAGTAGCTTCAAACATTTCTGGTATATGAAAAACATGTTTTTCAATGGCAAAAATCAATGAATATTGTAAATGCACAAACAGTAATATCTCCACATTGCAAGGTGCAATTCTGAAATTTTTAGCTTTTTCCTGTTAATCCTAGCATGATAAAGAAGATTCAAAGAGAGTGAGATGCCAGCTCCTTTCATTCAGTCAGTAGCTTCAAACATTTCTGGACGTTTTTCAATGGCAAAAATCAATGAATATTGTAAATGCACAAACAGTAATATCTCCACATTGCAAGGTGCAATTCTGAAATTTTTAGCTTTTTCCTGCTAATCCTAGCATGATAAAGAAGATTCAAAGAGAGTGAGATGCCAGCTCCTTTCATTCAGTCAGTAGCTTCAAACATTTCTGGTATATGAAAAACATGTTTTTCAATGGCAAAAATCAATGAATATTGTAAATGCACAAACAGTAATATCTCCACATTGCACGGTGCAATTCTGAAATTTTTAGCTTTTTCCTGTTAATCCTAGCATGATAAAGAAGATTCAAAGAGAGTGAGATGCCAGCTCCTTTCATTCAGTCAGTAGCTTCAAACATTTCTGGACGTTTTTCAATGGCAAAAATCAATGAATATTGTAAATGCACAAACAGTAATATCTCCACATTGCAAGGTGCAATTCTGAAATTTTTTGCTTTTTCCTGCTAATCCTAGCATGATAAAGAAGATTCAAAGAGAGTGAGATGCCAGCTCCTTTCATTCAGTCAGTAGCTTCAAACATTTCTGGTATATGAAAAACATGTTTTTCAATGGCAAAAATCAATGAATATTGTAAATGCACAAACAGTAATATCTCCACATTGCACGGTGCAATTCTGAAATTTTTAGCTTTTTCCTGTTAATCCTAGCATGATAAAGAAGATTCAAAGAGAGTGAGATGCCAGCTCCTTTCATTCAGTCAGTAGCTTCAAACATTTCTGGTATATGAAAAACATGTTTTTCAATGGCAAAAATCAATGAATATTGTAAATGCACAAACAGTAATATCTCCACATTGCAAGGTGCAATTCTGAAATTTTTTGCTTTTTCCTGCTAATCCTAGCATGATAAAGAAGATTCAAAGAGAGTGAGATGCCAGCTCCTTTCATTCAGTCAGTAGCTTCAAACATTTCTGGTATATGAAAAACATGTTTTTCAATGGCAAAAATCAATGAATATTGTAAATGCACAAACAGTAATATCTCCACATTGCACGGTGCAATTCTGAAATTTTTAGCTTTTTCCTGCTAATCCTAGCATGATAAAGAAGATTCAAAGAGAGTGAGATGCCAGCTCCTTTCATTCAGTCAGTAGCTTCAAACATTTCTGGTATATGAAAAACATGTTTTTCAATGGCAAAAATCAATGAATATTGTAAATGCACAAACAGTAATATCACCACACTGCAAGGTGCAATTCTGAAATTTTTTGCTTTTTCCTGTTAATCCTAGCATGATAAAGAAGATTCAAAGAGAGTGAGATGCCAGCTCCTTTCATTCAGTCAGTAGCTTCAAACATTTCTGGACGTTTTTCAATGGCAAAAATCAATGAATATTGTAAATGCACAAACAGTAATATCTCCACATTGCACGGTGCAATTCTGAAATTTTTAGCTTTTTCCTGCTAATCCTAGCATGATAAAGAAGATTCAAAGAGAGTGAGATGCCAGCTCCTTTCATTCAGTCAGTAGCTTCAAACATTTCTGGTATATGAAAAACATGTTTTTCAATGGCAAAAATCAATGAATATTGTAAATGCACAAACAGTAATATCTCCACATTGCACGGTGCAATTCTGAAATTTTTAGCTTTTTCCTGTTAATCCTAGCATGATAAAGAAGATTCAAAGAGAGTGAGATGCCAGCTCCTTTCATTCAGTCAGTAGCTTCAAACATTTCTGGTATATGAAAAACATGTTTTTCAATGGCAAAAATCAATGAATATTGTAAATGCACAAACAGTAATATCTCCACATTGCAAGGTGCAATTCTGAAATTTTTAGCTTTTTCCTGTTAATCCTAGCATGATAAAGAAGATTCAAAGAGAGTGAGATGCCAGCTCCTTTCATTCAGTCAGTAGCTTCAAACATTTCTGGACGTTTTTCATTGGCAAAAATCAATGAATATTGTAAATGCACAAACAGTAATATCTCCACATTGCAAGGTGCAATTCTGAAATTTTTTGCTTTTTCCTGCTAATCCTAGCATGATAAAGAAGATTCAAAGAGAGTGAGATGCCAGCTCCTTTCATTCAGTCAGTAGCTTCAAACATTTCTGGTATATGAAAAACATGTTTTTCAATGGCAAAAATCAATGAATATTGTAAATGCACAAACAGTAATATCTCCACATTGCACGGTGCAATTCTGAAATTTTTTGCTTTTTCCTGTTAATCCTAGCATGATAAAGAAGATTCAAGGAGAGTGAGATGCCAGCTCCTTTCATTCAGTCAGTAGCTTCAAACATTTCTGGTATATGAAAAACATGTTTTTCAATGGCAAAAATCAATGAATATTGTAAATGCACAAACAGTAATATCTCCACATTGCAAGGTGCAATTCTGAAATTTTTAGCTTTTTCCTGTTAATCCTAGCATGATAAAGAAGATTCAAAGAGAGTGAGATGCCAGCTCCTTTCATTCAGTCAGTAGCTTCAAACATTTCTGGTATATGAAAAACATGTTTTTCAATGGCAAAAATCAATGAATATTGTAAATGCACAAACAGTAATATCTCCACATTGCACGGTGCAATTCTGAAATTTTTAGCTTTTTCCTGCTAATCCTAGCATGATAAAGAAGATTCAAAGAGAGTGAGATGCCAGCTCCTTTCATTCAGTCAGTAGCTTCAAACATTTCTGGTATATGAAAAACATGTTTTTCAATGGCAAAAATCAATGAATATTGTAAATGCACAAACAGTAATATCTCCACATTGCACGGTGCAATTCTGAAATTTTTAGCTTTTTCCTGTTAATCCTAGCATGATAAAGAAGATTCAAAGAGAGTGAGATGCCAGCTCCTTTCATTCAGTCAGTAGCTTCAAACATTTCTGGACGTTTTTCAATGGCAAAAATCAATGAATATTGTAAATGCACAAACAGTAATATCTCCACATTGCAAGGTGCAATTCTGAAATTTTTAGCTTTTTCCTGTTAATCCTAGCATGATAAAGAAGATTCAAAGAGAGTGAGATGCCAGCTCCTTTCATTCAGTCAGTAGCTTCAAACATTTCTGGTATATGAAAAACATGTTTTTCAATGGCAAAAATCAATGAATATTGTAAATGCACAAACAGTAATATCTCCACATTGCAAGGTGCAATTCTGAAATTTTTTGCTTTTTCCTGCTAATCCTAGCATGATAAAGAAGATTCAAAGAGAGTGAGATGCCAGCTCCTTTCATTCAGTCAGTAGCTTCAAACATTTCTGGTATATGAAAAACATGTTTTTCAATGGCAAAAATCAATGAATATTGTAAATGCACGAACAGTAATATCTCCACATTGCACGGTGCAATTCTGAAATTTTTAGCTTTTTCCTGTTAATCCTAGCATGATAAAGAAGATTCAAAGAGAGTGAGATGCCAGCTCCTTTCATTCAGTCAGTAGCTTCAAACATTTCTGGTATATGAAAAACATGTTTTTCAATGGCAAAAATCAATGAATATTGTAAATGCACAAACAGTAATATCTCCACATTGCACGGTGCAATTCTGAAATTTTTAGCTTTTTCCTGTTAATCCTAGCATGATAAAGAAGATTCAAAGAGAGTGAGGTGCCAGCTCCTTTCATTCAGTCAGTAGCTTCAAACATTTCTGGTATATGAAAAACATGTTTTTCAATGGCAAAAATCAATGAATATTGTAAATGCACAAACAGTAATATCTCCACATTGCACGGTGCAATTCTGAAATTTTTAGCTTTTTCCTGTTAATCCTAGCATGATAAAGAAGATTCAAAGAGAGTGAGATGCCAGCTCCTTTCATTCAGTCAGTAGCTTCAAACATTTCTGGTATATGAAAAACATGTTTTTCAATGGCAAAAATCAATGAATATTGTAAATGCACAAACAGTAATATCTCCACATTGCACGGTGCAATTCTGAAATTTTTTGCTTTTTCCTGTTAATCCTAGCATGATAAAGAAGATTCAAAGAGAGTGAGATGCCAGCTCCTTTCATTCAGTCAGTAGCTTCAAACATTTCTGGACGTTTTTCAATGGCAAAAATCAATGAATATTGTAAATGCACAAACAGTAATATCTCCACATTGCAAGGTGCAATTCTGAAATTTTTTGCTTTTTCCTGTTAATCCTAGCATGATAAAGAAGATTCAAAGAGAGTGAGATGCCAGCTCCTTTCATTCAGTCAGTAGCTTCAAACATTTCTGGTATATGAAAAACATGTTTTTCAATGGCAAAAATCAATGAATATTGTAAATGCACAAACAGTAATATCTCCACATTGCACGGTGCAATTCTGAAATTTTTTGCTTTTTCCTGCTAATCCTAGCATGATAAAGAAGATTCAAAGAGAGTGAGATGCCAGCTCCTTTCATTCAGTCAGTAGCTTCAAACATTTCTGGACGTTTTTCAATGGCAAAAATCAATGAATATTGTAAATGCACAAACAGTAATATCTCCACATTGCACGGTGCAATTCTGAAATTTTTTGCTTTTTCCTGCTAATCCTAGCATGATAAAGAAGATTCAAAGAGAGTGAGATGCCAGCTCCTTTCATTCAGTCAGTAGCTTCAAACATTTCTGGTATATGAAAAACATGTTTTTCAATGGCAAAAATCAATGAATATTGTAAATGCACAAACAGTAATATCTCCACATTGCAAGGTGCAATTCTGAAATTTTTTGCTTTTTCCTGCTAATCCTAGCATGATAAAGAAGATTCAAAGAGAGTGAGATTCCAGCTCCTTTCATTCAGTCAGTAGCTTCAAACATTTCTGGTATATGAAAAACATGTTTTTCAATGGCAAAAATCAATGAATATTGTAAATGCACAAACAGTAATATCTCCACATTGCAAGGTGCAATTCTGAAATTTTTAGCTTTTTCCTGTTAATCCTAGCATGATAAAGAAGATTCAAAGAGAGTGAGATGCCAGCTCCTTTCATTCAGTCAGTAGCTTCAAACATTTCTGGTATATGAAAAACATGTTTTTCAATGGCAAAAATCAATGAATATTGTAAATGCACAAACAGTAATATCTCCACATTGCACGGTGCAATTCTGAAATTCTTTGCTTTTTCCTGCTAATCCTAGCATGATAAAGAAGATTCAAAGAGAGTGAGATGCCAGCTCCTTTCATTCAGTCAGTAGCTTCAAACATTTCTGGTATATGAAAAACATGTTTTTCAATGGCAAAAATCAATGAATATTGTAAATGCACAAACAGTAATATCTCAACATTGCAAGGTGCAATTCTGAATTTTTTTGCTTTTTCCTGCTAATCCTAGCATGATAAAGAAGATTCAAAGAGAGTGAGATGCCAGCTCCTTTCATTCAGTCAGTAGCTTCAAACATTTCTGGATGTTTTTCAATGGCAAAAATCAATGAATATTGTAAATGCACAAACAGTAATATCTCCACATTGCACAGTGCAATTCTGAAATTTTTAGCTTTTTCCTGCTAATCCTAGCATGATAAAGAAGATTCAAAGAGAGTGAGATGCCAGCTCCTTTCATTCAGTCAGTAGCTTCAAACATTTCTGGTATATGAAAAACATGTTTTTCAATGGCAAAAATCAATGAATATTGTAAATGCACAAACAGTAATATCTCCACATTGCAAGGTGCAATTCTGAAATTTTTTGCTTTTTCCTGCTAATCCTAGCATGATAAAGAAGATTCAAAGAGAGTGAGATGCCAGCTCCTTTCATTCAGTCAGTAGCTTCAAACATTTCTGGTATATGAAAAACATGTTTTTCAATGGCAAAAATCAATGAATATTGTAAATGCACAAACAGTAATATCTCCACATTGCACGGTGCAATTCTGAAATTTTTAGCTTTTTCCTGTTAATCCTAGCATGATAAAGAAGATTCAAAGAGAGTGAGATGCCAGCTCCTTTCATTCAGTCAGTAGCTTCAAACATTTCTGGACGTTTTTCAATGGCAAAAATCAATGAATATTGTAAATGCACAAACAGTAATATCTCCACATTGCACGGTGCAATTCTGAAATTTTTAGCTTTTTCCTGTTAATCCTAGCATGATAAAGAAGATTCAAAGAGAGTGAGATGCCAGCTCCTTTCATTCAGTCAGTAGCTTCAAACATTTCTGGTATATGAAAAACATGTTTTTCAATGGCAAAAATCAATGAATATTGTAAATGCACAAACAGTAATATCTCCACATTGCACGGTGCAATTCTGAAATTTTTAGCTTTTTCCTGTTAATCCTAGCATGATAAAGAAGATTCAAAGAGAGTGAGATGCCAGCTCCTTTCATTCAGTCAGTAGCTTCAAACATTTCTGGATGTTTTTCAATGGCAAAAATCAATGAATATTGTAAATGCACAAACAGTAATATCTCCACATTGCACAGTGCAATTCTGAAATTTTTAGCTTTTTCCTGCTAATCCTAGCATGATAAAGAAGATTCAAAGAGAGTGAGATGCCAGCTCCTTTCATTCAGTCAGTAGCTTCAAACATTTCTGGTATATGAAAAACATGTTTTTCAATGGCAAAAATCAATGAATATTGTAAATGCACAAACAGTAATATCTCCACATTGCAAGGTGCAATTCTGAAATTTTTTGCTTTTTCCTGCTAATCCTAGCATGATAAAGAAGATTCAAAGAGAGTGAGATGCCAGCTCCTTTCATTCAGTCAGTAGCTTCAAACATTTCTGGTATATGAAAAACATGTTTTTCAATGGCAAAAATCAATGAATATTGTAAATGCACAAACAGTAATATCTCCACATTGCACGGTGCAATTCTGAAATTTTTAGCTTTTTCCTGTTAATCCTAGCATGATAAAGAAGATTCAAAGAGAGTGAGATGCCAGCTCCTTTCATTCAGTCAGTAGCTTCAAACATTTCTGGACGTTTTTCAATGGCAAAAATCAATGAATATTGTAAATGCACAAACAGTAATATCTCCACATTGCACGGTGCAATTCTGAAATTTTTAGCTTTTTCCTGTTAATCCTAGCATGATAAAGAAGATTCAAAGAGAGTGAGATGCCAGCTCCTTTCATTCAGTCAGTAGCTTCAAACATTTCTGGTATATGAAAAACATGTTTTTCAATGGCAAAAATCAATGAATATTGTAAATGCACAAACAGTAATATCTCCACATTGCACGGTGCAATTCTGAAATTTTTAGCTTTTTCCTGTTAATCCTAGCATGATAAAGAAGATTCAAAGAGAGTGAGATGCCAGCTCCTTTCATTCAGTCAGTAGCTTCAAACATTTCTGGACGTTTTTCAATGGCAAAAATCAATGAATATTGTAAATGCACAAACAGTAATATCTCCACATTGCAAGGTGCAATTCTGAAATTTTTTGCTTTTTCCTGTTAATCCTAGCATGATAAAGAAGATTCAAAGAGAGTGAGATGCCAGCTCCTTTCATTCAGTCAGTAGCTTCAAACATTTCTGGTATATGAAAAACATGTTTTTCAATGGCAAAAATCAATGAATATTGTAAATGCACAAACAGTAATATCTCCACATTGCACGGTGCAATTCTGAAATTTTTTGCTTTTTCCTGCTAATCCTAGCATGATAAAGAAGATTCAAAGAGAGTGAGATGCCAGCTCCTTTCATTCAGTCAGTAGCTTCAAACATTTCTGGACGTTTTTCAATGGCAAAAATCAATGAATATTGTAAATGCACAAACAGTAATATCTCCACATTGCACGGTGCAATTCTGAAATTTTTTGCTTTTTCCTGCTAATCCTAGCATGATAAAGAAGATTCAAAGAGAGTGAGATGCCAGCTCCTTTCATTCAGTCAGTAGCTTCAAACATTTCTGGTATATGAAAAACATGTTTTTCAATGGCAAAAATCAATGAATATTGTAAATGCACAAACAGTAATATCTCCACATTGCAAGGTGCAATTCTGAAATTTTTTGCTTTTTCCTGCTAATCCTAGCATGATAAAGAAGATTCAAAGAGAGTGAGATTCCAGCTCCTTTCATTCAGTCAGTAGCTTCAAACATTTCTGGTATATGAAAAACATGTTTTTCAATGGCAAAAATCAATGAATATTGTAAATGCACAAACAGTAATATCTGCACATTGCAAGGTGCAATTCTGAAATTTTTAGCTTTTTCCTGTTAATCCTAGCATGATAAAGAAGATTCAAAGAGAGTGAGATGCCAGCTCCTTTCATTCAGTCAGTAGCTTCAAACATTTCTGGTATATGAAAAACATGTTTTTCAATGGCAAAAATCAATGAATATTGTAAATGCACAAACAGTAATATCTCCACATTGCACGGTGCAATTCTGAAATTCTTTGCTTTTTCCTGCTAATCCTAGCATGATAAAGAAGATTCAAAGAGAGTGAGATGCCAGCTCCTTTCATTCAGTCAGTAGCTTCAAACATTTCTGGACGTTTTTCAATGGCAAAAATCAATGAATATTGTAAATGCACAAACAGTAATATCTCCACATTGCACGGTGCAATTCTGAAATTTTTTGCTTTTTCCTGCTAATCCTAGCATGATAAAGAAGATTCAAAGAGAGTGAGATGCCAGCTCCTTTCATTCAGTCAGTAGCTTCAAACATTTCTGGTATATGAAAAACATGTTTTTCAATGGCAAAAATCAATGAATATTGTAAATGCACAAACAGTAATATCTCCACATTGCAAGGTGCAATTCTGAAATTTTTTGCTTTTTCCTGCTAATCCTAGCATGATAAAGAAGATTCAAAGAGAGTGAGATGCCAGCTCCTTTCATTCAGTCAGTAGCTTCAAACATTTCTGGACGTTTTTCAATGGCAAAAATCAATGAATATTGTAAATGCACAAACAGTAATATCTCCACATTGCACAGTGCAATTCTGAAATTTTTAGCTTTTTCCTGCTAATCCTAGCATGATAAAGAAGATTCAAAGAGAGTGAGATGCCAGCTCCTTTCATTCAGTCAGTAGCTTCAAACATTTCTGGTATATGAAAAACATGTTTTTCAATGGCAAAAATCAATGAATATTGTAAATGCACAAACAGTAATATCTCCACATTGCAAGGTGCAATTCTGAAATTTTTTGCTTTTTCCTGCTAATCCTAGCATGATAAAGAAGATTCAAAGAGAGTGAGATGCCAGCTCCTTTCATTCAGTCAGTAGCTTCAAACATTTCTGGTATATGAAAAACATGTTTTTCAATGGCAAAAATCAATGAATATTGTAAATGCACAAACAGTAATATCTCCACATTGCACGGTGCAATTCTGAAATTTTTTGCTTTTTCCTGTTAATCCTAGCATGATAAAGAAGATTCAAAGAGAGTGAGATGCCAGCTCCTTTCATTCAGTCAGTAGCTTCAAACATTTCTGGACGTTTTTCAATGGCAAAAATCAATGAATATTGTAAATGCACAAACAGTAATATCTCCACATTGCACGGTGCAATTCTGAAATTTTTAGCTTTTTCCTGTTAATCCTAGCATGATAAAGAAGATTCAAAGAGAGTGAGATGCCAGCTCCTTTCATTCAGTCAGTAGCTTCAAACATTTCTGGTATATGAAAAACATGTTTTTCAATGGCAAAAATCAATGAATATTGTAAATGCACAAACAGTAATATCTCCACATTGCACTGTGCAATTCTGAAATTTTTAGCTTTTTCCTGTTAATCCTAGCATGATAAAGAAGATTCAAAGAGAGTGAGATGCCAGCTCCTTTCATTCAGTCAGTAGCTTCAAACATTTCTGGACGTTTTTCAATGGCAAAAATCAATGAATATTGTAAATGCACAAACAGTAATATCTCCACATTGCACGGTGCAATTCTGAAATTTTTTGCTTTTTCCTGCTAATCCTAGCATGATAAAGAAGATTCAAAGAGAGTGAGATGCCAGCTCCTTTCATTCAGTCAGTAGCTTCAAACATTTCTGGTATATGAAAAACATGTTTTTCAATGGCAAAAATCAATGAATATTGTAAATGCACAAACAGTAATATCTCCACATTGCAAGGTGCAATTCTGAAATTTTTTGCTTTTTCCTGCTAATCCTAGCATGATAAAGAAGATTCAAAGAGAGTGAGATGCCAGCTCCTTTCATTCAGTCAGTAGCTTCAAACATTTCTGGTATATGAAAAACATGTTTTTCAATGGCAAAAATCAATGAATATTGTAAATGCACAAACAGTAATATCTCCACATTGCACGGTGCAATTCTGAAATTTTTAGCTTTTTCCTGTTAATCCTAGCATGATAAAGAAGATTCAAAGAGAGTGAGATGCCAGCTCCTTTCATTCAGTCAGTAGCTTCAAACATTTCTGGACGTTTTTCAATGGCAAAAATCAATGAATATTGTAAATGCACAAACAGTAATATCTCCACATTGCACGGTGCAATTCTGAAATTTTTAGCTTTTTCCTGTTAATCCTAGCATGATAAAGAAGATTCAAAGAGAGTGAGATGCCAGCTCCTTTCATTCAGTCAGTAGCTTCAAACATTTCTGGTATATGAAAAACATGTTTTTCAATGGCAAAAATCAATGAATATTGTAAATGCACAAACAGTAATATCTCCACATTGCACGGTGCAATTCTGAAATTTTTAGCTTTTTCCTGTTAATCCTAGCATGATAAAGAAGATTCAAAGAGAGTGAGATGCCAGCTCCTTTCATTCAGTCAGTAGCTTCAAACATTTCTGGACGTTTTTCAATGGCAAAAATCAATGAATATTGTAAATGCACAAACAGTAATATCTCCACATTGCACGGTGCAATTCTGAAATTTTTTGCTTTTTCCTGCTAATCCTAGCATGATAAAGAAGATTCAAAGAGAGTGAGATGCCAGCTCCTTTCATTCAGTCAGTAGCTTCAAACATTTCTGGTATATGAAAAACATGTTTTTCAATGGCAAAAATCAATGAATATTGTAAATGCACAAACAGTAATATCTCCACATTGCAAGGTGCAATTCTGAAATTTTTAGCTTTTTCCTGCTAATCCTAGCATGATAAAGAAGATTCAAAGAGAGTGAGATGCCAGCTCCTTTCATTCAGTCAGTAGCTTCAAACATTTCTGGTATATGAAAAACATGTTTTTCAATGGCAAAAATCAATGAATATTGTAAATGCACAAACAGTAATATCTCCACATTGCAAGGTGCAATTCTGAAATTTTTAGCTTTTTCCTGTTAATCCTAGCATGATAAAGAAGATTCAAAGAGAGTGAGATGCCAGCTCCTTTCATTCAGTCAGTAGCTTCAAACATTTCTGGTATATGAAAAACATGTTTTTCAATGGCAAAAATCAATGAATATTGTAAATGCACAAACAGTAATATCTCCACATTGCACGGTGCAATTCTGAAATTTTTTGCTTTTTCCTGCTAATCCTAGCATGATAAAGAAGATTCAAAGAGAGTGAGATGCCAGCTCCTTTCATTCAGTCAGTAGCTTCAAACATTTCTGGACGTTTTTCAATGGCAAAAATCAATGAATATTGTAAATGCACAAACAGTAATATCTCCACATTGCACGGTGCAATTCTGAAATTTTTAGCTTTTTCCTGTTAATCCTAGCATGATAAAGAAGATTCAAAGAGAGTGAGATGCCAGCTCCTTTCATTCAGTCAGTAGCTTCAAACATTTCTGGTATATGAAAAACATGTTTTTCAATGGCAAAAATCAATGAATATTGTAAATGCACAAACAGTAATATCTCCACATTGCACGGTGCAATTCTGAAATTTTTTGCTTTTTCCTGCTAATCCTAGCATGATAAAGAAGATTCAAAGAGAGTGAGATGCCAGCTCCTTTCATTCAGTCAGTAGCTTCAAACATTTCTGGTATATGAAAAACATGTTTTTCAATGGCAAAAATCAATGAATATTGTAAATGCACAAACAGTAATATCTCCACATTGCACGGTGCAATTCTGAAATTTTTTGCTTTTTCCTGTTAATCCTAGCATGATAAAGAAGATTCAAAGAGAGTGAGATGCCAGCTCCTTTCATTCAGTCAGTAGCTTCAAACATTTCTGGTATATGAAAAACATGTTTTTCAATGGCAAAAATCAATGAATATTGTAAATGCACAAACAGTAATATCTCCACATTGCAAGGTGCAATTCTGAAATTTTTAGCTTTTTCCTGTTAATCCTAGCATGATAAAGAAGATTCAAAGAGAGTGAGATGCCAGCTCCTTTCATTCAGTCAGTAGCTTCAAACATTTCTGGTATATGAAAAACATGTTTTTCAATGGCAAAAATCAATGAATATTGTAAATGCACAAACAGTAATATCTCCACATTGCAAGGTGCAATTCTGAAATTTTTAGCTTTTTCCTGTTAATCCTAGCATGATAAAGAAGATTCAAAGAGAGTGAGATGCCAGCTCCTTTCATTCAGTCAGTAGCTTCAAACATTTCTGGTATATGAAAAACATGTTTTTCAAAGGCAAAAATCAATGAATATTGTAAATGCACAAACAGTAATATCTCCACATTGCACGGTGCAATTCTGAAATTTTTAGCTTTTTCCTGTTAATCCTAGCATGATAAAGAAGATTCAAAGAGAGTGAGATGCCAGCTCCTTTCATTCAGTCAGTAGCTTCAAACATTTCTGGTATATGAAAAACATGTTTTTCAATGGCAAAAATCAATGAATATTGTAAATGCACAAACAGTAATATCTCCACATTGCAAGGTGCAATTCTGAAATTTTTAGCTTTTTCCTGTTAATCCTAGCATGATAAAGAAGATTCAAAGAGAGTGAGATGCCAGCTCCTTTCATTCAGTCAGTAGCTTCAAACATTTCTGGTATATGAAAAACATGTTTTTCAATGGCAAAAATCAATGAATATTGTAAATGCACAAACAGTAATATCTCCACATTGCACGGTGCTATTTTGAAATTTTTAGCTTTTTCCTGTTAATCCTAGCATGATAAAGAAGATTCAAAGAGAGTGAGATGCCAGCTCCTTTCATTCAGTCAGTAGCTTCAAACATTTCTGGTATATGAAAAACATGTTTTTCAATGGCAAAAATCAATGAATATTGTAAATGCACAAACAGTAATATCTCCACATTGCAAGGTGCAATTCTGAAATTTTTTGCTTTTTCCTGCTAATCCTAGCATGATAAAGAAGATTCAAAGAGAGTGAGATGCCAGCTCCTTTCATTCAGTCAGTAGCTTCAAACATTTCTGGACGTTTTTCAATGGCAAAAATCAATGAATATTGTAAATGCACAAACAGTAATATCTCCACATTGCACGGTGCAATTCTGAAATTTTTAGCTTTTTCCTGTTAATCCTAGCATGATAAAGAAGATTCAAAGAGAGTGAGATGCCAGCTCCTTTCATTCAGTCAGTAGCTTCAAACATTTCTGGTATATGAAAAACATGTTTTTCAATGGCAAAAATCAATGAATATTGTAAATGCACAAACAGTAATATCTCCACATTGCACGGTGCAATTCTGAAATTTTTTGCTTTTTCCTGCTAATCCTAGCATGATAAAGAAGATTCAAAGAGAGTGAGATGCCAGCTCCTTTCATTCAGTCAGTAGCTTCAAACATTTCTGGTATATGAAAAACATGTTTTTCAATGGCAAAAATCAATGAATATTGTAAATGCACAAACAGTAATATCTCCACATTGCACGGTGCAATTCTGAAATTTTTTGCTTTTTCCTGTTAATCCTAGCATGATAAAGAAGATTCAAAGAGAGTGAGATGCCAGCTCCTTTCATTCAGTCAGTAGCTTCAAACATTTCTGGTATATGAAAAACATGTTTTTCAATGGCAAAAATCAATGAATATTGTAAATGCACAAACAGTAATATCTCCACATTGCAAGGTGCAATTCTGAAATTTTTAGCTTTTTCCTGTTAATCCTAGCATGATAAAGAAGATTCAAAGAGAGTGAGATGCCAGCTCCTTTCATTCAGTCAGTAGCTTCAAACATTTCTGGTATATGAAAAACATGTTTTTCAATGGCAAAAATCAATGAATATTGTAAATGCACAAACAGTAATATCTCCACATTGCAAGGTGCAATTCTGAAATTTTTAGCTTTTTCCTGTTAATCCTAGCATGATAAAGAAGATTCAAAGAGAGTGAGATGCCAGCTCCTTTCATTCAGTCAGTAGCTTCAAACATTTCTGGACGTTTTTCAATGGCAAAAATCAATGAATATTGTAAATGCACAAACAGTAATATCTCCACATTGCAAGGTGCAATTCTGAAATTTTTTGCTTTTTCCTGCTAATCCTAGCATGATAAAGAAGATTCAAAGAGAGTGAGATGCCAGCTCCTTTCATTCAGTCAGTAGCTTCAAACATTTCTGGACGTTTTTCAATGGCAAAAATCAATGAATATTGTAAATGCACAAACAGTAATATCTCCACATTGCACGGTGCAATTCTGAAATTTTTTGCTTTTTCCTGCTAATCCTAGCATGATAAAGAAGATTCAAAGAGAGTGAGATGCCAGCTCCTTTCATTCAGTCAGTAGCTTCAAACATTTCTGGACGTTTTTCAATGGCAAAAATCAATGAATATTGTAAATGCACAAACAGTAATATCTCCACATTGCAAGGTGCAATTCTGAAATTTTTAGCTTTTTCCTGTTAATCCTAGCATGATAAAGAAGATTCAAAGAGAGTGAGATGCCAGCTCCTTTCATTCAGTCAGTAGCTTCAAACATTTCTGGTATATGAAAAACATGTTTTTCAATGGCAAAAATCAATGAATATTGTAAATGCACAAACAGTAATATCTCCACATTGCACGGTGCAATTCTGAAATTTTTAGCTTTTTCCTGTTAATCCTAGCATGATAAAGAAGATTCAAAGAGAGTGAGATGCCAGCTCCTTTCATTCAGTCAGTAGCTTCAAACATTTCTGGACGTTTTTCAATGGCAAAAATCAATGAATATTGTAAATGCACAAACAGTAATATCTCCACATTGCACGGTGCAATTCTGAAATTTTTTGCTTTTTCCTGCTAATCCTAGCATGATAAAGAAGATTCAAAGAGAGTGAGATGCCAGCTCCTTTCATTCAGTCAGTAGCTTCAAACATTTCTGGTATATGAAAAACATGTTTTTCAATGGCAAAAATCAATGAATATTGTAAATGCACAAACAGTAATATCTCCACATTGCAAGGTGCAATTCTGAAATTTTTTGCTTTTTCCTGCTAATCCTAGCATGATAAAGAAGATTCAAAGAGAGTGAGATGCCAGCTCCTTTCATTCAGTCAGTAGCTTCAAACATTTCTGGTATATGAAAAACATGTTTTTCAATGGCAAAAATCAATGAATATTGTAAATGCACAAACAGTAATATCTCCACATTGCAAGGTGCAATTCTGAAATTTTTAGCTTTTTCCTGTTAATCCTAGCATGATAAAGAAGATTCAAAGAGAGTGAGATGCCAGCTCCTTTCATTCAGTCAGTAGCTTCAAACATTTCTGGTATATGAAAAACATGTTTTTCAATGGCAAAAATCAATGAATATTGTAAATGCACAAACAGTAATATCTCCACATTGCACGGTGCAATTCTGAAATTTTTTGCTTTTTCCTGCTAATCCTAGCATGATAAAGAAGATTCAAAGAGAGTGAGATGCCAGCTCCTTTCATTCAGTCAGTAGCTTCAAACATTTCTGGACGTTTTTCAATGGCAAAAATCAATGAATATTGTAAATGCACAAACAGTAATATCTCCACATTGCACGGTGCAATTCTGAAATTTTTTGCTTTTTCCTGCTAATCCTAGCATGATAAAGAAGATTCAAAGAGAGTGAGATGCCAGCTCCTTTCATTCAGTCAGTAGCTTCAAACATTTCTGGTATATGAAAAACATGTTTTTCAATGGCAAAAATCAATGAATATTGTAAATGCACAAACAGTAATATCTCCACATTGCAAGGTGCAATTCTGAAATTTTTTGCTTTTTCCTGCTAATCCTAGCATGATAAAGAAGATTCAAAGAGAGTGAGATGCCAGCTCCTTTCATTCAGTCAGTAGCTTCAAACATTTCTGGTATATGAAAAACATGTTTTTCAATGGCAAAAATCAATGAATATTGTAAATGCACAAACAGTAATATCTCCACATTGCAAGGTGCAATTCTGAAATTTTTAGCTTTTTCCTGTTAATCCTAGCATGATAAAGAAGATTCAAAGAGAGTGAGATGCCAGCTCCTTTCATTCAGTCAGTAGCTTCAAACATTTCTGGTATATGAAAAACATGTTTTTCAATGGCAAAAATCAATGAATATTGTAAATGCACAAACAGTAATATCTCCACATTGCACGGTGCAATTCTGAAATTTTTTGCTTTTTCCTGCTAATCCTAGCATGATAAAGAAGATTCAAAGAGAGTGAGATGCCAGCTCCTTTCATTCAGTCAGTAGCTTCAAACATTTCTGGACGTTTTTCAATGGCAAAAATCAATGAATATTGTAAATGCACAAACAGTAATATCTCCACATTGCACGGTGCAATTCTGAAATTTTTTGCTTTTTCCTGCTAATCCTAGCATGATAAAGAAGATTCAAAGAGAGTGAGATGCCAGCTCCTTTCATTCAGTCAGTAGCTTCAAACATTTCTGGTATATGAAAAACATGTTTTTCAATGGCAAAAATCAATGAATATTGTAAATGCACAAACAGTAATATCTCCACATTGCAAGGTGCAATTCTGAAATTTTTTGCTTTTTCCTGCTAATCCTAGCATGATAAAGAAGATTCAAAGAGAGTGAGATGCCAGCTCCTTTCATTCAGTCAGTAGCTTCAAACATTTCTGGTATATGAAAAACATGTTTTTCAATGGCAAAAATCAATGAATATTGTAAATGCACAAACAGTAATATCTCCACATTGCACGGTGCAATTCTGAAATTTTTTGCTTTTTCCTGCTAATCCTAGCATGATAAAGAAGATTCAAAGAGAGTGAGATGCCAGCTCCTTTCATTCAGTCAGTAGCTTCAAACATTTCTGGTATATGAAAAACATGTTTTTCAATGGCAAAAATCAATGAATATTGTAAATGCACAAACAGTAATATCTCCACATTGCACGGTGCAATTCTGAAATTTTTTGCTTTTTCCTGTTAATCCTAGCATGATAAAGAAGATTCAAAGAGAGTGAGATGCCAGCTCCTTTCATTCAGTCAGTAGCTTCAAACATTTCTGGACGTTTTTCAATGGCAAAAATCAATGAATATTGTAAATGCACAAACAGTAATATCTCCACATTGCACGGTGCAATTCTGAAATTTTTAGCTTTTTCCTGCTAATCCTAGCATGATAAAGAAGAATCAAAGAGAGTGAGATGCCAGCTCCTTTCATTCAGTCAGTAGCTTCAAACATTTCTGGTATATGAAAAACATGTTTTTCAATGGCAAAAATCAATGAATATTGTAAATGCACAAACAGTAATATCTCCACATTGCAAGGTGCAATTCTGAAATTTTTAGCTTTTTCCTGTTAATCCTAGCATGATAAAGAAGATTCAAAGAGAGTGAGATGCCAGCTCCTTTCATTCAGTCAGTAGCTTCAAACATTTCTGGACGTTTTTCAATGGCAAAAATCAATGAATATTGTAAATGCACAAACAGTAATATCTCCACATTGCACGGTGCAATTCTGAAATTTTTTGCTTTTTCCTGTTAATCCTAGCATGATAAAGAAGATTCAAAGAGAGTGAGATGCCAGCTCCTTTCATTCAGTCAGTAGCTTCAAACATTTCTGGACGTTTTTCAATGGCAAAAATCAATGAATATTGTAAATGCACAAACAGTAATATCTCCACATTGCAAGGTGCAATTCTGAAATTTTTTGCTTTTTCCTGCTAATCCTAGCATGATAAAGAAGATTCAAAGAGAGTGAGATGCCAGCTCCTTTCATTCAGTCAGTAGCTTCAAACATTTCTGGTATATGAAAAACATGTTTTTCAATGGCAAAAATCAATGAATATTGTAAATGCACAAACAGTAATATCTCCACATTGCAAGGTGCAATTCTGAAATTTTTAGCTTTTTCCTGTTAATCCTAGCATGATAAAGAAGATTCAAAGAGAGTGAGATGCCAGCTCCTTTCATTCAGTCAGTAGCTTCAAACATTTCTGGTATATGAAAAACATGTTTTTCAATGGCAAAAATCAATGAATATTGTAAATGCACAAACAGTAATATCTCCGCATTGCACGGTGCAATTCTGAAATTTTTTGCTTTTTCCTGCTAATCCTAGCATGATAAAGAAGATTCAAAGAGAGTGAGATGCCAGCTCCTTTCATTCAGTCAGTAGCTTCAAACATTTCTGGACGTTTTTCAATGGCAAAAATCAATGAATATTGTAAATGCACAAACAGTAATATCTCCACATTGCACGGTGCAATTCTGAAATTTTTAGCTTTTTCCTGTTAATCCTAGCATGATAAAGAAGATTCAAAGAGAGTGAGATGCCAGCTCCTTTCATTCAGTCAGTAGCTTCAAACATTTCTGGTATATGAAAAACATGTTTTTCAATGGCAAAAATCAATGAATATTGTAAATGCACAAACAGTAATATCTCCACATTGCACGGTGCAATTCTGAAATTTTTTGCTTTTTCCTGCTAATCCTAGCATGATAAAGAAGATTCAAAGAGAGTGAGATGCCAGCTCCTTTCATTCAGTCAGTAGCTTCAAACATTTCTGGTATATGAAAAACATGTTTTTCAATGGCAAAAATCAATGAATATTGTAAATGCACAAACAGTAATATCTCCACATTGCACGGTGCAATTCTGAAATTTTTTGCTTTTTCCTGTTAATCCTAGCATGATAAAGAAGATTCAAAGAGAGTGAGATGCCAGCTCCTTTCATTCAGTCAGTAGCTTCAAACATTTCTGGTATATGAAAAACATGTTTTTCAATGGCAAAAATCAATGAATATTGTAAATGCACAAACAGTAATATCTCCACATTGCAAGGTGCAATTCTGAAATTTTTAGCTTTTTCCTGTTAATCCTAGCATGATAAAGAAGATTCAAAGAGAGTGAGATGCCAGCTCCTTTCATTCAGTCAGTAGCTTCAAACATTTCTGGTATATGAAAAACATGTTTTTCAATGGCAAAAATCAATGAATATTGTAAATGCACAAACAGTAATATCTCCACATTGCAAGGTGCAATTCTGAAATTTTTAGCTTTTTCCTGTTAATCCTAGCATGATAAAGAAGATTCAAAGAGAGTGAGATGCCAGCTCCTTTCATTCAGTCAGTAGCTTCAAACATTTCTGGACGTTTTTCAATGGCAAAAATCAATGAATATTGTAAATGCACAAACAGTAATATCTCCACATTGCAAGGTGCAATTCTGAAATTTTTTGCTTTTTCCTGCTAATCCTAGCATGATAAAGAAGATTCAAAGAGAGTGAGATGCCAGCTCCTTTCATTCAGTCAGTAGCTTCAAACATTTCTGGACGTTTTTCAATGGCAAAAATCAATGAATATTGTAAATGCACAAACAGTAATATCTCCACATTGCACGGTGCAATTCTGAAATTTTTTGCTTTTTCCTGCTAATCCTAGCATGATAAAGAAGATTCAAAGAGAGTGAGATGCCAGCTCCTTTCATTCAGTCAGTAGCTTCAAACATTTCTGGACGTTTTTCAATGGCAAAAATCAATGAATATTGTAAATGCACAAACAGTAATATCTCCACATTGCAAGGTGCAATTCTGAAATTTTTAGCTTTTTCCTGTTAATCCTAGCATGATAAAGAAGATTCAAAGAGAGTGAGATGCCAGCTCCTTTCATTCAGTCAGTAGCTTCAAACATTTCTGGTATATGAAAAACATGTTTTTCAATGGCAAAAATCAATGAATATTGTAAATGCACAAACAGTAATATCTCCACATTGCACGGTGCAATTCTGAAATTTTTAGCTTTTTCCTGTTAATCCTAGCATGATAAAGAAGATTCAAAGAGAGTGAGATGCCAGCTCCTTTCATTCAGTCAGTAGCTTCAAACATTTCTGGACGTTTTTCAATGGCAAAAATCAATGAATATTGTAAATGCACAAACAGTAATATCTCCACATTGCACAGTGCAATTCTGAAATTTTTTGCTTTTTCCTGCTAATCCTAGCATGATAAAGAAGATTCAAAGAGAGTGAGATGCCAGCTCCTTTCATTCAGTCAGTAGCTTCAAACATTTCTGGTATATGAAAAACATGTTTTTCAATGGCAAAAATAAATGAATATTGTAAATGCACAAACAGTAATATCTCCACATTGCAAGGTGCAATTCTGAAATTTTTTGCTTTTTCCTGCTAATCCTAGCATGATAAAGAAGATTCAAAGAGTGAGATGCCAGCTCCTTTCATTCAGTCAGTAGCTTCAAACATTTCTGGTATATGAAAAACATGTTTTTCAATGGCAAAAATCAATGAATATTGTAAATGCACAAACAGTAATATCTCCACATTGCAAGGTGCAATTCTGAAATTTTTAGCTTTTTCCTGTTAATCCTAGCATGATAAAGAAGATTCAAAGAGAGTGAGATGCCAGCTCCTTTCATTCAGTCAGTAGCTTCAAACATTTCTGGTATATGAAAAACATGTTTTTCAATGGCAAAAATCAATGAATATTGTAAATGCACAAACAGTAATATCTCCACATTGCACGGTGCAATTCTGAAATTTTTTGCTTTTTCCTGCTAATCCTAGCATGATAAAGAAGATTCAAAGAGAGTGAGATGCCAGCTCCTTTCATTCAGTCAGTAGCTTCAAACATTTCTGGACGTTTTTCAATGGCAAAAATCAATGAATATTGTAAATGCACAAACAGTAATATCTCCACATTGCACGGTGCAATACTGAAATTTTTTGCTTTTTCCTGCTAATCCTAGCATGATAAAGAAGATTCAAAGAGAGTGAGATGCCAGCTCCTTTCATTCAGTCAGTAGCTTCAAACATTTCTGGTATATGAAAAACATGTTTTTCAATGGCAAAAATCAATGAATATTGTAAATGCACAAACAGTAATATCTCCACATTGCAAGGTGCAATTCTGAAATTTTTTGCTTTTTCCTGCTAATCCTAGCATGATAAAGAAGATTCAAAGAGAGTGAGATGCCAGCTCCTTTCATTCAGTCAGTAGCTTCAAACATTTCTGGTATATGAAAAACATGTTTTTCAATGGCAAAAATCAATGAATATTGTAAATGCACAAACAGTAATATCTCCACATTGCAAGGTGCAATTCTGAAATTTTTAGCTTTTTCCTGTTAATCCTAGCATGATAAAGAAGATTCAAAGAGAGTGAGATGCCAGCTCCTTTCATTCAGTCAGTAGCTTCAAACATTTCTGGTATATGAAAAACATGTTTTTCAATGGCAAAAATCAATGAATATTGTAAATGCACAAACAGTAATATCTCCACATTGCACGGTGCAATTCTGAAATTTTTTGCTTTTTCCTGCTAATCCTAGCATGATAAAGAAGATTCAAAGAGAGTGAGATGCCAGCTCCTTTCATTCAGTCAGTAGCTTCAAACATTTCTGGACGTTTTTCAATGGCAAAAATCAATGAATATTGTAAATGCACAAACAGTAATATCTCCACATTGCAAGCTGCAATTCTGAAATTTTTTGCTTTTTCCTAATAATCCTAGCATGATAAAGAAGATTCAAAGAGAGTGAGATGCCAGCTCCTTTCATTCAGTCAGTAGCTTCAAACATTTCTGGTATATGAAAAACATGTTTTTCAATGGCAAAAATCAATGAATATTGTAAATGCACAAACAGTAATATCTCCACATTGCAAGGTGCAATTCTGAAATTTTTTGCTTTTTCCTGCTAATCCTAGCATGATAAAGAAGATTCAAAGAGAGTGAGATGCCAGCTCCTTTCATTCAGTCAGTAGCTTCAAACATTTCTGGTATATGAAAAACATGTTTTTCAATGGCAAAAATCAATGAATATTGTAAATGCACAAACAGTAATATCTCCACATTGCACGGTGCAATTCTGAAATTTATTGCTTTTTCCTGCTAATCCTAGCATGATAAAGAAGATTCAAAGAGAGTGAGATGCCAGCTCCTTTCATTCAGTCAGTAGCTTCAAACATTTCTGGTATATGAAAAACATGTTTTTCAATGGCAAAAATCAATGAATATTGTAAATGCACAAACAGTAATATCTCCACATTGCACGGTGCAATTCTGAAATTTTTTGCTTTTTCCTGTTAATCCTAGCATGATAAAGAAGATTCAAAGAGAGTGAGATGCCAGCTCCTTTCATTCAGTCAGTAGCTTCAAACATTTCTGGTATATGAAAAACATGTTTTTCAATGGCAAAAATCAATGAATATTGTAAATGCACAAACAGTAATATCTCCACATTGCAAGGTGCAATTCTGAAATTTTTAGCTTTTTCCTGTTAATCCTAGCATGATAAAGAAGATTCAAAGAGAGTGAGATGCCAGCTCCTTTCATTCAGTCAGTAGCTTCAAACATTTCTGGACGTTTTTCAATGGCAAAAATCAATGAATATTGTAAATGCACAAACAGTAATATCTCCACATTGCAAGGTGCAATTCTGAAATTTTTTGCTTTTTCCTGTTAATCCTAGCATGATAAAGAAGATTCAAAGAGAGTGAGATGCCAGCTCCTTTCATTCAGTCAGTAGCTTCAAACATTTCTGGTATATGAAAAACATGTTTTTCAATGGCAAAAATCAATGAATATTGTAAATGCACAAACAGTAATATCTCCACAGTGCACGGTGCAATTCTGAAATTTTTAGCTTTTTCCTGTTAATCCTAGCATGATAAAGAAGATTCAAAGAGAGTGAGATGCCAGCTCCTTTCATTCAGTCAGTAGCTTCAAACATTTCTGGTATATGAAAAACATGTTTTTCAATGGCAAAAATCAATGAATATTGTAAATGCACAAACAGTAATATCTCCACATTGCACGGTGCAATTCTGAAATTTTTTGCTTTTTCCTGCTAATCCTAGCATGATAAAGAAGATTCAAAGAGAGTGAGATGCCAGCTCCTTTCATTCAGTCAGTAGCTTCAAACATTTCTGGACGTTTTTCAATGGCAAAAATCAATGAATATTGTAAATGCACAAACAGTAATATCTCCACATTGCAAGGTGCAATTCTGAAATTTTTAGCTTTTTCCTGTTAATCCTAGCATGATAAAGAAGATTCAAAGAGAGTGAGATGCCAGCTCCTTTCATTCAGTCAGTAGCTTCAAACATTTCTGGTATATGAAAAACATGTTTTTCAATGGCAAAAATCAATGAATATTGTAAATGCACAAACAGTAATATCTCCACATTGCAAGGTGCAATTCTGAAATTTTTTGCTTTTTCCTGCTAATCCTAGCATGATAAAGAAGATTCAAAGAGAGTGAGATGCTAGCTCCTTTCATTCAGTCAGTAGCTTCAAACATTTCTGGTATATTAAAAACATGTTTTTCAATGGCAAAAATCAATGAATATTGTAAATGCACAAACAGTAATATCTCCACATTGCAGGGTGCAATTCTGAAATTTTTAGCTTTTTCCTGTTAATCCTAGCATGATAAAGAAGATTCAAAGAGAGTGAGATGCCAGCTCCTTTCATTCAGTCAGTAGCTTCAAACATTTCTGGTATATGAAAAACATGTTTTTCAATGGCAAAAATCAATGAATATTGTAAATGCACAAACAGTAATATCTCCACATTGCACGGTGCAATTCTGAAATTTTTTGCTTTTTCCTGCTAATCCTAGCATGATAAAGAAGATTCAAAGAGAGTGAGATGCCAGCTCCTTTCATTCAGTCAGTAGCTTCAAACATTTCTGGACGTTTTTCAATGGCAAAAATCAATGAATATTGTAAATGCACAAACAGTAATATCTCCACATTGCAAGGTGCAATTCTGAAATTTTTAGCTTTTTCCTGTTAATCCTAGCATGATAAAGAAGATTCAAAGAGACTGAGATGCCAGCTCCTTTCATTCAGTCAGTAGCTTCAAACATTTCTGGACGTTTTTCAATGGCAAAAATCAATGAATATTGTAAATGCACAAACAGTAATATCTCCACATTGCAAGGTGCAATTCTGAAATTTTTAGCTTTTTCCTGTTAATCCTAGCATGATAAAGAAGATTCAAAGAGAGTGAGATGCCAGCTCCTTTCATTCAGTCAGTAGCTTCAAACATTTCTGGTATATGAAAAACATGTTTTTCAATGGCAAAAATCAATGAATATTGTAAATGCACAAACAGTAATATCTCCACATTGCACGGTGCAATTCTGAAATTTTTAGCTTTTTCCTGTTAATCCTAGCATGATAAAGAAGATTCAAAGAGAGTGAGATGCCAGCTCCTTTCATTCAGTCAGTAGCTTCAAACATTTCTGGACGTTTTTCAATGGCAAAAATCAAT
Source organism: Phyllobates terribilis (assembly GCF_046119375.1). Taxonomy (NCBI): domain Eukaryota; kingdom Metazoa; phylum Chordata; class Amphibia; order Anura; family Dendrobatidae; genus Phyllobates; species Phyllobates terribilis. The sequence goes on from NW_027365473.1 coordinate 59,995, forward strand.
GAATATTGTAAATGCACAAACAGTAATATCTCCACATTGCAAGGTGCAATTCTGAAATTTTTAGCTTTTTCCTGTTAATCCTAGCATGATAAAGAAGATTCAAAGAGACTGAGATGCCAGCTCCTTTCATTCAGTCAGTAGCTTCAAACATTTCTGGACGTTTTTCAATGGCAAAAATCAATGAATATTGTAAATGCACAAACAGTAATATCTCCACATTGCAAGGTGCAATTCTGAAATTTTTAGCTTTTTCCTGTTAATCCTAGCATGATAAAGAAGATTCAAAGAGAGTGAGATGCCAGCTCCTTTCATTCAGTCAGTAGCTTCAAACATTTCTGGTATATGAAAAACATGTTTTTCAATGGCAAAAATCAATGAATATTGTAAATGCACAAACAGTAATATCTCCACATTGCACGGTGCAATTCTGAAATTTTTAGCTTTTTCCTGTTAATCCTAGCATGATAAAGAAGATTCAAAGAGAGTGAGATGCCAGCTCCTTTCATTCAGTCAGTAGCTTCAAACATTTCTGGACGTTTTTCAATGGCAAAAATCAATGAATATTGTAAATGCACAAACAGTAATATCTCCACATTGCACGGTGCAATTCTGAAATTTTTTGCTTTTTCCTGCTAATCCTAGCATGATAAAGAAGATTCAAAGAGAGTGAGATGCCAGCTCCTTTCATTCAGTCAGTAGCTTCAAACATTTCTGGTATATGAAAAACATGTTTTTCAATGGCAAAAATCAATGAATATTGTAAATGCACAAACAGTAATATCTCCACATTGCAAGGTGCAATTCTGAAATTTTTTGCTTTTTCCTGCTAATCCTAGCATGATAAAGAAGATTCAAAGAGAGTGAGATGCCAGCTCCTTTCATTCAGTCAGTAGCTTCAAACATTTCTGGTATATGAAAAACATGTTTTTCAATGGCAAAAATCAATGAATATTGTAAATGCACAAACAGTAATATCTCCACATTGCAAGGTGCAATTCTGAAATTTTTAGCTTTTTCCTGTTAATCCTAGCATGATAAAGAAGATTCAAAGAGAGTGAGATGCCAGCTCCTTTCATTCAGTCAGTAGCTTCAAACATTTCTGGTATATGAAAAACATGTTTTTCAATGGCAAAAATCAATGAATATTGTAAATGCACAAACAGTAATATCTCCACATTGCACGTTGCAATTCTGAAATTTTTTGCTTTTTCCTGCTAATCCTAGCATGATAAAGAAGATTCAAAGAGAGTGAGATGCCAGCTCCTTTCATTCAGTCAGTAGCTTCAAACATTTCTGGACGTTTTTCAATGGCAAAAATCAATGAATATTGTAAATGCACAAACAGTAATATCTCCACATTGCACGGTGCAATTCTGAAATTTTTTGCTTTTTCCTGCTAATCCTAGCATTATAAAGAAGATTCAAAGAGAGTGAGATGCCAGCTCCTTTCATTCAGTCAGTAGCTTCAAACATTTCTGGTATATGAAAAACATGTTTTTCAATGGCAAAAATCAATGAATATTGTAAATGCACAAACAGTAATATCTCCACATTGCAAGGTGCAATTCTGAAATTTTTTGCTTTTTCCTGCTAATCCTAGCATGATAAAGAAGATTCAAAGAGAGTGAGATGCCAGCTCCTTTCATTCAGTCAGTAGCTTCAAACATTTCTGGTATATGAAAAACATGTTTTTCAATGGCAAAAATCAATGAATATTGTAAATGCACAAACAGTAATATCTCCACATTGCAAGGTGCAATTCTGAAATTTTTTGCTTTTTCCTGCTAATCCTAGCATGATAAAGAAGATTCAAAGAGAGTGAGATGCCAGCTCCTTTCATTCAGTCAGTAGCTTCAAACATTTCTGGTATATGAAAAACATGTTTTTCAATGGCAAAAATCAATGAATATTGTAAATGCACAAACAGTAATATCTCCACATTGCACGGTGCAATTCTGAAATTTATTGCTTTTTCCTGCTAATCCTAGCATGATAAAGAAGATTCAAAGAGAGTGAGATGCCAGCTCCTTTCATTCAGTCAGTAGCTTCAAACATTTCTGGTATATGAAAAACATGTTTTTCAATGGCAAAAATCAATGAATATTGTAAATGCACAAACAGTAATATCTCCACATTGCACGGTGCAATTCTGAAAATTTTAGCTTTTTCCTGTTAATCCTAGCATGATAAAGAAGATTCAAAGAGAGTGAGATGCCAGCTCCTTTCATTCAGTCAGTAGCTTCAAACATTTCTGGTATATGAAAAACATGTTTTTCAATGGCAAAAATCAATGAATATTGTAAATGCACAAACAGTAATATCTCCACATTGCACGGTGCAATTCTGAAATTTTTTGCTTTTTCCTGCTAATCCTAGCATGATAAAGAAGATTCAAAGAGAGTGAGATGCCAGCTCCTTTCATTCAGTCAGTAGCTTCAAACATTTCTGGACGTTTTTCAATGGCAAAAATCAATGAATATTGTAAATGCACAAACAGTAATATCTCCACATTGCAAGGTGCAATTCTGAAATTTTTAGCTTTTTCCTGTTAATCCTAGCATGATAAAGAAAATTCAAAGAGAGTGAGATGCCAGCTCCTTTCATTCAGTCAGTAGCTTCAAACATTTCTGGTATATGAAAAACATGTTTTTCAATGGCAAAAATCAATGAATATTGTAAATGCACAAACAGTAATATCTCCACATTGCAAGGTGCAATTCTGAAATTTTTTGCTTTTTCCTGCTAATCCTAGCATGATAAAGAAGATTCAAAGAGAGTGAGATGCCAGCTCCTTTCATTCAGTCAGTAGCTTCAAACATTTCTGGTATATGAAAAACATGTTTTTCAATGGCAAAAATCAATGAATATTGTAAATGCACAAACAGTAATATCTCCACATTGCACGGTGCAATTCTGAAATTTTTAGCTTTTTCCTGTTAATCCTAGCATGATAAAGAAGATTCAAAGAGAGTGAGATGCCAGCTCCTTTCATTCAGTCAGTAGCTTCAAACATTTCTGGTATATGAAAAACATGTTTTTCAATGGCAAAAATCAATGAATATTGTAAATGCACAAACAGTAATATCTCCACATTGCACGGTGCAATTCTGAAATTTTTTGCTTTTTCCTGCTAATCCTAGCATGATAAAGAAGATTCAAAGAGAGTGAGATGCCAGCTCCTTTCATTCAGTCAGTAGCTTCAAACATTTCTGGACGTTTTTCAATGGCAAAAATCAATGAATATTGTAAATGCACAAACAGTAATATCTCCACATTGCAAGGTGCAATTCTGAAATTTTTAGCTTTTTCCTGTTAATCCTAGCATGATAAAGAAGATTCAAAGAGAGTGAGATGCCAGCTCCTTTCATTCAGTCAGTAGCTTCAAACATTTCTGGTATATGAAAAACATGTTTTTCAATGGCAAAAATCAATGAATATTGTAAATGCACAAACAGTAATATCTCCACATTGCAAGGTGCAATTCTGAAATTTTTTGCTTTTTCCTGTTAATCCTAGCATGATAAAGAAGATTCAAAGAGAGTGAGATGCCAGCTCCTTTCATTCAGTCAGTAGCTTCAAACATTTCTGGTATATGAAAAACATGTTTTTCAATGGCAAAAATCAATGAATATTGTAAATGCACAAACAGTAATATCTCCACATTGCAAGGTGCAATTCTGAAATTTTTAGCTTTTTCCTGTTAATCCTAGCATGATAAAGAAGATTCAAAGAGAGTGAGATGCCAGCTCCTTTCATTCAGTCAGTAGCTTCAAACATTTCTGGTATATGAAAAACATGTTTTTCAATGGCAAAAATCAATGAATATTGTAAATGCACAAACAGTAATATCTCCACATTGCACGGTGCAATTCTGAAATTTTTTGCTTTTTCCTGCTAATCCTAGCATGATAAAGAAGATTCAAAGAGAGTGAGATGCCAGCTCCTTTCATTCAGTCAGTAGCTTCAAACATTTCTGGTATATGAAAAACATGTTTTTCAATGGCAAAAATCAATGAATATTGTAAATGCACAAACAGTAATATCTCCACATTGCAAGGTGCAATTCTGAAATTTTTAGCTTTTTCCTGTTAATCCTAGCATGATAAAGAAGATTCAAAGAGAGTGAGATGCCAGCTCCTTTCATTCAGTCAGTAGCTTCAAACATTTCTGGTATATGAAAAACATGTTTTTCAATGGCAAAAATCAATGAATATTGTAAATGCACAAACAGTAATATCTCCACATTGCACGGTGCAATTCTGAAATTTTTTGCTTTTTCCTGCTAATCCTAGCATGATAAAGAAGATTCAAAGAGAGTGAGATGCCAGCTCCTTTCATTCAGTCAGTAGCTTCAAACATTTCTGGACGTTTTTCAATGGCAAAAATCAATGAATATTGTAAATGCACAAACAGTAATATCTCCACATTGCAAGGTGCAATTCTGAAATTTTTAGCTTTTTCCTGTTAATCCTAGCATGATAAAGAAGATTCAAAGAGAGTGAGATGCCAGCTCCTTTCATTCAGTCAGTAGCTTCAAACATTTCTGGTATATGAAAAACATGTTTTTCAATGGCAAAAATCAATGAATATTGTAAATGCACAAACAGTAATATCTCCACATTGCAAGGTGCAATTCTGAAATTTTTTGCTTTTTCCTGCTAATCCTAGCATGATAAAGAAGATTCAAAGAGAGTGAGATGCCAGCTCCTTTCATTCAGTCAGTAGCTTCAAACATTTCTGGTATATGAAAAAGATGTTTTTCAATGGCAAAAATCAATGAATATTGTAAATGCACAAACAGTAATATCTCCACATTGCACGGTGCAATTCTGAAATTTTTAGCTTTTTCCTGTTAATCCTAGCATGATAAAGAAGATTCAAAGAGAGTGAGATGCCAGCTCCTTTCATTCAGTCAGTAGCTTCAAACATTTCTGGTATATGAAAAACATGTTTTTCAATGGCAAAAATCAATGAATATTGTAAATGCACAAACAGTAATATCTCCACATTGCACGGTGCAATTCTGAAATTTTTTGCTTTTTCCTGCTAATCCTAGCATGATAAAGAAGATTCAAAGAGAGTGAGATGCCAGCTCCTTTCATTCAGTCAGTAGCTTCAAACATTTCTGGTATATGAAAAACATGTTTTTCAATGGCAAAAATCAATGAATATTGTAAATGCACAAACAGTAATATCTCCACATTGCACGGTGCAATTCTGAAATTTTTAGCTTTTTCCTGTTAATCCTAGCATGATAAAGAAGATTCAAAGAGAGTGAGATGCCAGCTCCTTTCATTCAGTCAGTAGCTTCAAACATTTCTGGACGTTTTTCAATGGCAAAAATCAATGAATATTGTAAATGCACAAACAGTAATATCTCCACATTGCAAGGTGCAATTCTGAAATTTTTAGCTTTTTCCTGTTAATCCTAGCATGATAAAGAAGATTCAAAGAGAGTGAGATGCCAGCTCCTTTCATTCAGTCAGTAGCTTCAAACATTTCTGGTATATGAAAAACATGTTTTTCAATGGCAAAAATCAATGAATATTGTAAATGCACAAACAGTAATACCTCCACATTGCACGGTGCAATTCTGAAATTTTTTGCTTTTTCCTGTTAATCCTAGCATGATAAAGAAGATTCAAAGAGAGTGAGATGCCAGCTCCTTTCATTCAGTCAGTAGCTTCAAACATTTCTGGACGTTTTTCAATGGCAAAAATCAATGAATATTGTAAATGCACAAACAGTAATATCTCCACATTGCAAGGTGCAATTCTGAAATTTTTAGCTTTTTCCTGTTAATCCTAGCATGATAAAGAAGATTCAAAGAGAGTGAGATGCCAGCTCCTTTCATTCAGTCAGTAGCTTCAAACATTTCTGGTATATGAAAAACATGTTTTTCAATGGCAAAAATCAATGAATATTGTAAATGCACAAACAGTAATATCTCCACATTGCACCGTGCAATTCTGAAATTTTTAGCTTTTTCCTGTTAATCCTAGCATGATAAAGAAGATTCAAAGAGAGTGAGATGCCAGCTCCTTTCATTCAGTCAGTAGCTTCAAACATTTCTGGTATATGAAAAACATGTTTTTCAATGGCAAAAATCAATGAATATTGTAAATGCACAAACAGTAATATCTCCACATTGCAAGGTGCAATTCTGAAATTTTTAGCTTTTTCCTGTTAATCCTAGCATGATAAAGAAGATTCAAAGAGAGTGAGATGCCAGCTCCTTTCATTCAGTCAGTAGCTTCAAACATTTCTGGTATATGAAAAACATGTTTTTCAATGGCAAAAATCAATGAATATTGTAAATGCACAAACAGTAATATCTCCACATTGCAAGGTGCAATTCTGAAATTTTTAGCTTTTTCCTGTTAATCCTAGCATGATAAAGAAGATTCAAAGAGAGTGAGATGCCAGCTCCTTTCATTCAGTCAGTAGCTTCAAACATTTCTGGTATATGAAAAACATGTTTTTCAATGGCAAAAATCAATGAATATTGTAAATGCACAAACAGTAATATCTCCACATTGCACGGTGCAATTCTGAAATTTTTAGCTTTTTCCTGTTAATCCTAGCATGATAAAGAAGATTCAAAGAGAGTGAGATGCCAGCTCCTTTCATTCAGTCAGTAGCTTCAAACATTTCTGGTATATGAAAAACATGTTTTTCAATGGCAAAAATCAATGAATATTGTAAATGCACAAACAGTAATATCTCCACATTGCACGGTGCAATTCTGAAATTTTTAGCTTTTTCCTGCTAATCCTAGCATGATAAAGAAGATTCAAAGAGAGTGAGATGCCAGCTCCTTTCATTCAGTCAGTAGCTTCAAACATTTCTGGTATATGAAAAACATGTTTTTCAATGGCAAAAATCAATGAATATTGTAAATGCACAAACAGTAATATCTCCACATTGCAAGGTGCAATTCTGAAATTTTTAGCTTTTTCCTGTTAATCCTAGCATGATAAAGAAGATTCAAAGAGAGTGAGATGCCAGCTCCTTTCATTCAGTCAGTAGCTTCAAACATTTCTGGTATATGAAAAACATGTTTTTCAATGGCAAAAATCAATGAATATTGTAAATGCACAAACAGTAATATCTCCACATTGCACGGTGCAATTCTGAAATTTTTTGCTTTTTCCTGCTAATCCTAGCATGATAAAGAAGATTCAAAGAGAGTGAGATGCCAGCTCCTTTCATTCAGTCAGTAGCTTCAAACATTTCTGGTATATGAAAAACATGTTTTTCAATGGCAAAAATCAATGAATATTGTAAATGCACAAACAGTAATATCTCCACATTGCAAGGTGCAATTCTGAAATTTTTAGCTTTTTCCTGTTAATCCTAGCATGATAAAGAAGATTCAAAGAGAGTGAGATGCCAGCTCCTTTCATTCAGTCAGTAGCTTCAAACATTTCTGGACGTTTTTCAATGGCAAAAATCAATGAATATTGTAAATGCACAAACAGTAATATCTCCACATTGCAAGGTGCAATTCTGAAATTTTTTGCTTTTTCCTGCTAATCCTAGCATGATAAAGAAGATTCAAAGAGAGTGAGATGCCAGCTCCTTTCATTCAGTCAGTAGCTTCAAACATTTCTGGTATATGAAAAACATGTTTTTCAATGGCAAAAATCAATGAATATTGTAAATGCACAAACAGTAATATCTCCACATTGCAAGGTGCAATTCTGAAATTTTTAGCTTTTTCCTGCTAATCCTAGCATGATAAAGAAGATTCAAAGAGAGTGAGATGCCAGCTCCTTTCATTCAGTCAGTAGCTTCAAACATTTCTGGACGTTTTTCAATGGCAAAAATCAATGAATATTGTAAATGCACAAACAGTAATATCTCCACATTGCACGGTGCAATTCTGAAATTTTTAGCTTTTTCCTGTTAATCCTAGCATGATAAAGAAGATTCAAAGAGAGTGAGATGCCAGCTCCTTTCATTCAGTCAGTAGCTTCAAACATTTCTGGTATATGAAAAACATGTTTTTCAATGGCAAAAATCAATGAATATTGTAAATGCACAAACAGTAATATCTCCACATTGCACGGTGCAATTCTGAAATTTTTAGCTTTTTCCTGCTAATCCTAGCATGATAAAGAAGATTCAAAGAGAGTGAGATGCCAGCTCCTTTCATTCAGTCAGTAGCTTCAAACATTTCTGGTATATGAAAAACATGTTTTTCAATGGCAAAAATCAATGAATATTGTAAATGCACAAACAGTAATATCTCCACATTGCACGGTGCAATTCTGAAATTTTTTGCTTTTTCCTGCTAATCCTAGCATGATAAAGAAGATTCAAAGAGAGTGAGATGCCAGCTCCTTTCATTCAGTCAGTAGCTTCAAACATTTCTGGACGTTTTTCAATGGCAAAAATCAATGAATATTGTAAATGCACAAACAGTAATATCTCCACATTGCACGGTGCAATTCTGAAATTTTTTGCTTTTTCCTGCTAATCCTAGCATGATAAAGAAGATTCAAAGAGAGTGAGATGCCAGCTCCTTTCATTCAGTCAGTAGCTTCAAACATTTCTGGTATATGAAAAACATGTTTTTCAATGGCAAAAATCAATGAATATTGTAAATGCACAAACAGTAATATCTCCACATTGCAAGGTGCAATTCTGAAATTTTTAGCTTTTTCCTGCTAATCCTAGCATGATAAAGAAGATTCAAAGAGAGTGAGATGCCAGCTCCTTTCATTCAGTCAGTAGCTTCAAACATTTCTGGTATATGAAAAACATGTTTTTCAATGGCAAAAATCAATGAATATTGTAAATGCACAAACAGTAATATCTCCACATTGCAAGGTGCAATTCTGAAATTTTTAGCTTTTTCCTGTTAATCCTAGCATGATAAAGAAGATTCAAAGAGAGTGAGATGCCAGCTCCTTTCATTCAGTCAGTAGCTTCAAACATTTCTGGTATATGAAAAACATGTTTTTCAATGGCAAAAATCAATGAATATTGTAAATGCACAAACAGTAATATCTCCACATTGCAAGGTGCAATTCTGAAATTTTTTGCTTTTTCCTGCTAATCCTAGCATGATAAAGAAGATTCAAAGAGAGTGAGATGCCAGCTCCTTTCATTCAGTCAGTAGCTTCAAACATTTCTGGTATATGAAAAACATGTTTTTCAATGGCAAAAATCAATGAATATTGTAAATGCACAAACAGTAATATCTCCACATTGCACGGTGCAATTCTGAAATTTTTTGCTTTTTCCTGTTAATCCTAGCATGATAAAGAAGATTCAAAGAGAGTGAGATGCCAGCTCCTTTCATTCAGTCAGTAGCTTCAAACATTTCTGGACGTTTTTCAATGGCAAAAATCAATGAATATTGTAAATGCACAAACAGTAATATCTCCACATTGCAAGGTGCAATTCTGAAATTTTTTGCTTTTTCCTGCTAATCCTAGCATGATAAAGAAGATTCAAAGAGAGTGAGATGCCAGCTCCTTTCATTCAGTCAGTAGCTTCAAACATTTCTGGTATATGAAAAACATGTTTTTCAATGGCAAAAATCAATGAATATTGTAAATGCACAAACAGTAATATCTCCACATTGCAAGGTGCAATTCTGAAATTTTTAGCCTTTTCCTGCTAATCCTAGCATGATAAAGAAGATTCAAAGAGAGTGAGATGCCAGCTCCTTTCATTCAGTCAGTAGCTTCAAACATTTCTGGTATATGAAAAACATGTTTTTCAATGGCAAAAATCAATGAATATTGTAAATGCACAAACAGTAATATCTCCACATTGCACGGTGCAATTCTGAAATTTTTAGCTTTTTCCTGCTAATCCTAGCATGATAAAGAAGATTCAAAGAGAGTGAGATGCCAGCTCCTTTCATTCAGTCAGTAGCTTCAAACATTTCTGGTATATGAAAAACATGTTTTTCAATGGCAAAAATCAATGAATATTGTAAATGCACAAACAGTAATATCTCCACATTGCACGGTGCAATTCTGAAATTTTTTGCTTTTTCCTGTTAATCCTAGCATGATAAAGAAGATTCAAAGAGAGTGAGATGCCAGCTCCTTTCATTCAGTCAGTAGCTTCAAACATTTCTGGTATATGAAAAACATGTTTTTCAATGGCAAAAATCAATGAATATTGTAAATGCACAAACAGTAATATCTCCACATTGCAAGGTGCAATTCTGAAATTTTTAGCTTTTTCCTGTTAATCCTAGCATGATAAAGAAGATTCAAAGAGAGTGAGATGCCAGCTCCTTTCATTCAGTCAGTAGCTTCAAACATTTCTGGTATATGAAAAACATGTTTTTCAATGGCAAAAATCAATGAATATTGTAAATGCACAAACAGTAATATCTCCACATTGCACGGTGCAATTCTGAAATTTTTAGCTTTTTCCTGTTAATCCTAGCATGATAAAGAAGATTCAAAGAGAGTGAGATGCCAGCTCCTTTCATTCAGTCAGTAGCTTCAAACATTTCTGGTATATGAAAAACATGTTTTTCAATGGCAAAAATCAATGAATATTGTAAATGCACAAACAGTAATATCTCCACATTGCACGGTGCAATTCTGAAATTTTTTGCTTTTTCCTGCTAATCCTAGCATGATAAAGAAGATTCAAAGAGAGTGAGATGCCAGCTCCTTTCATTCAGTCAGTAGCTTCAAACATTTCTGGTATATGAAAAACATGTTTTTCAATGGCAAAAATCAATGAATATTGTAAATGCACAAACAGTAATATCTCCACATTGCACGGTGCAATTCTGAAATTTTTTGCTTTTTCCTGCTAATCCTAGCATGATAAAGAAGATTCAAAGAGAGTGAGATGCCAGCTCATTTCATTCAGTCAGTAGCTTCAAACATTTCTGGTATATGAAAAACATGTTTTTCAATGGCAAAAATCAATGAATATTGTAAATGCACAAACAGTAATATCTCCACATTGCACGGTGCAATTCTGAAATTTTTAGCTTTTTCCTGCTAATCCTAGCATGATAAAGAAGATTCAAAGAGAGTGAGATGCCAGCTCCTTTCATTCAGTCAGTAGCTTCAAACATTTCTGGTATATGAAAAACATGTTTTTCAATGGCAAAAATCAATGAATATTGTAAATGCACAAACAGTAATATCTCCACATTGCACGGTGCAATTCTGAAATTTGTAGCTTTTTCCTGTTAATCCTAGCATGATAAAGAAGATTCAAAGAGAGTGAGATGCCAGCTCCTTTCATTCAGTCAGTAGCTTCAAACATTTCTGGTATATGAAAAACATGTTTTTCAATGGCAAAAATCAATGAATATTGTAAATGCACAAACAGTAATATCTCCACATTGCACGGTGGAATTCTGAAATTTTTTGCTTTTTCCTGCTAATCCTAGCATGATAAAGAAGATTCAAAGAGAGTGAGATGCCAGCTCCTTTCATTCAGTCAGTAGCTTCAAACATTTCTGGACGTTTTTCAATGGCAAAAATCAATGAATATTGTAAATGCACAAACAGTAATATCTCCACATTGCACGGTGCAATTCTGAAATTTTTTGCTTTTTCCTGCTAATCCTAGCATGATAAAGAAGATTCAAAGAGAGTGAGATGCCAGCTCCTTTCATTCAGTCAGTAGCTTCAAACATTTCTGGTATATGAAAAACATGTTTTTCAATGGCAAAAATCAATGAATATTGTAAATGCACAAACAGTAATATCTCCACATTGCATGGTGCAATTCTGAAATTTTTAGCTTTTTCCTGTTAATCCTAGCATGATAAAGAAGATTCAAAGAGAGTGAGATGCCAGCTCCTTTCATTCAGTCAGTAGCTTCAAACATTTCTGGTATATGAAAAACATGTTTTTCAATGGCAAAAATCAATGAATATTGTAAATGCACAAACAGTAATATCTCCACATTGCAAGGTGCAATTCTGAAATTTTTAGCTTTTTCCTGTTAATCCTAGCATGATAAAGAAGATTCAAAGAGAGTGAGATGCCAGCTCCTTTCATTCAGTCAGTAGCTTCAAACATTTCTGGACGTTTTTCAATGGCAAAAATCAATGAATATTGTAAATGCACAAACAGTAATATCTCCACATTGCACGGTGCAATTCTGAAATTTTTTGCTTTTTCCTGCTAATCCTAGCATGATAAAGAAGATTCAAAGAGAGTGAGATGCCAGCTCCTTTCATTCAGTCAGTAGCTTCAAACATTTCTGGTATATGAAAAACATGTTTTTCAATGGCAAAAATCAATGAATATTGTAAATGCACAAACAGTAATATCTCCACATTGCAAGGTGCAATTCTGAAATTTTTAGCTTTTTCCTGTTAGTCCTAGCATGATAAAGAAGATTCAAAGAGAGTGAGATGCCAGCTCCTTTCATTCAGTCAGTAGCTTCAAACATTTCTGGTATATGAAAAACATGTTTTTCAATGGCAAAAATCAATGAATATTGTAAATGCATAAACAGTAATATCTCCACATTGCACGGTGCAATTCTGAAATTTTTAGCTTTTTCCTGTTAATCCTAGCATGATAAAGAAGATTCAAAGAGAGTGAGATGCCAGCTCCTTTCATTCAGTCAGTAGCTTCAAACATTTCTGGTATATGAAAAACATGTTTTTCAATGGCAAAAATCAATGAATATTGTAAATGCACAAACAGTAATATCTCCACATTGCACGGTGCAATTCTGAAATTTTTAGCTTTTTCCTGCTAATCCTAGCATGATAAAGAAGATTCAAAGAGAGTGAGATGCCAGCTCCTTTCATTCAGTCAGTAGCTTCAAACATTTCTGGTATATGAAAAACATGTTTTTCAATGGCAAAAATCAATGAATATTGTAAATGCACAAACAGTAATATCTCCACATTGCAAGGTGCAATTCTGAAATTTTTTGCTTTTTCCTGCTAATCCTAGCATGATAAAGAAGATTCAAAGAGAGTGAGATGCCAGCTCCTTTCATTCAGTCAGTAGCTTCAAACATTTCTGGTATATGAAAAACATGTTTTTCAATGGCAAAAATCAATGAATATTGTAAATGCACAAACAGTAATATCTCCACATTGCACGGTGCAATTCTGAAATTTTTAGCTTTTTCCTGTTAATCCTAGCATGATAAAGAAGATTCAAAGAGAGTGAGATGCCAGCTCCTTTCATTCAGTCAGTAGCTTCAAACATTTCTGGACGTTTTTCAATGGCAAAAATCAATGAATATTGTAAATGCACAAACAGTAATATCTCCACATTGCACGGTGCAATTCTGAAATTTTTTGCTTTTTCCTGCTAATCCTAGCATGATAAAGAAGATTCAAAGAGAGTGAGATGCCAGCTCCTTTCATTCAGTCAGTAGCTTCAAACATTTCTGGTATATGAAAAACATGTTTTTCAATGGCAAAAATCAATGAATATTGTAAATGCACAAACAGTAATATCTCCACATTGCAAGGTGCAATTCTGAAATTTTTTGCTTTTTCCTGCTAATCCTAGCATGATAAAGAAGATTCAAAGAGAGTGAGATGCCAGCTCCTTTCATTCAGTCAGTAGCTTCAAACATTTCTGGTATATGAAAAACATGTTTTTCAATGGCAAAAATCAATGAATATTGTAAATGCACAAACAGTAATATCTCCACATTGCACGGTGCAATTCTGAAATTTTTTGCTTTTTCCTGCTAATCCTAGCATGATAAAGAAGATTCAAAGAGAGTGAGATGCCAGCTCCTTTCATTCAGTCAGTAGCTTCAAACATTTCTGGACGTTTTTCAATGGCAAAAATCAATGAATATTGTAAATGCACAAACAGTAATATCTCCACATTGCAAGGTGCAATTCTGAAATTTTTAGCTTTTTCCTGCTAATCCTAGCATGATAAAGAAGATTCAAAGAGAGTGAGATGCCAGCTCCTTTCATTCAGTCAGTAGCTTCAAACATTTCTGGTATATGAAAAACATGTTTTTCAATGGCAAAAATCAATGAATATTGTAAATGCACAAACAGTAATATCTCCACATTGCAAGGTGCAATTCTGAAATTTTTTGCTTTTTCCTGCTAATCCTAGCATGATAAAGAAGATTCAAAGAGAGTGAGATGCCAGCTCCTTTCATTCAGTCAGTAGCTTCAAACATTTCTGGACGTTTTTCAATGGCAAAAATCAATGAATATTGTAAATGCACAAACAGTAATATCTCCACATTGCACGGTGCAATTCTGAAATTTTTTGCTTTTTCCTGCTAATCCTAGCATGATAAAGAAGATTCAAAGAGAGTGAGATGCCAGCTCCTTTCATTCAGTCAGTAGCTTCAAACATTTCTGGTATATGAAAAACATGTTTTTCAATGGCAAAAATCAATGAATATTGTAAATGCACAAACAGTAATATCTCCACATTGCACGGTGCAATTCTGAAATTTTTAGCTTTTTCCTGTTAATCCTAGCATGATAAAGAAGATTCAAAGAGAGTGAGATGCCAGCTCCTTTCATTCAGTCAGTAGCTTCAAACATTTCTGGTATATGAAAAACATGTTTTTCAATGGCAAAAATCAATGAATATTGTAAATGCACAAACAGTAATATCTCCACATTGCACGGTGCAATTCTGAAATTTTTTGCTTTTTCCTGCTAATCCTAGCATGATAAAGAAGATTCAAAGAGAGTGAGATGCCAGCTCCTTTCATTCAGTCAGTAGCTTCAAACATTTCTGGTATATGAAAAACATGTTTTTCAATGGCAAAAATCAATGAATATTGTAAATGCACAAACAGTAATATCTCCACATTGCACGGTGCAATTCTGAAATTTTTTGCTTTTTCCTGTTAATCCTAGCATGATAAAGAAGATTCAAAGAGAGTGAGATGCCAGCTCCTTTCATTCAGTCAGTAGCTTCAAACATTTCTGGTATATGAAAAACATGTTTTTCAATGGCAAAAATCAATGAATATTGTAAATGCACAAACAGTAATATCTCCACATTGCACGGTGCAATTCTGAAATTTTTAGCTTTTTCCTGTTAATCCTAGCATGATAAAGAAGATTCAAAGAGAGTGAGATGCCAGCTCCTTTCATTCAGTCAGTAGCTTCAAACATTTCTGGTATATGAAAAACATGTTTTTCAATGGCAAAAATCAATGAATATTGTAAATGCACAAACAGTAATATCTCCACATTGCAAGGTGCAATTCTGAAATTTTTTGCTTTTTCCTGCTAATCCTAGCATGATAAAGAAGATTCAAAGAGAGTGAGATGCCAGCTCCTTTCATTCAGTCAGTAGCTTCAAACATTTCTGGACGTTTTTCAATGGCAAAAATCAATGAATATTGTAAATGCACAAACAGTAATATCTCCACATTGCATGGTGCAATTCTGAAATTTTTAGCTTTTTCCTGTTAATCCTAGCATGATAAAGAAGATTCAAAGAGAGTGAGATGCCAGCTCCTTTCATTCAGTCAGTAGCTTCAAACATTTCTGGTATATGAAAAACATGTTTTTCAATGGCAAAAATCAATGAATATTGTAAATGCACAAACAGTAATATCTCCACATTGCACGGTGCAATTCTGAAATTTTTAGCTTTTTCCTGTTAATCCTAGCATGATAAAGAAGATTCAAAGAGAGTGAGATGCCAGCTCCTTTCATTCAGTCAGTAGCTTCAAACATTTCTGGTATATGAAAAACATGTTTTTCAATGGCAAAAATCAATGAATATTGTAAATGCACAAACAGTAATATCTCCACATTGCAAGGTGCAATTCTGAAATTTTTTGCTTTTTCCTGTTAATACTAGCATGATAAAGAAGATTCAAAGAGAGTGAGATGCCAGCTCCTTTCATTCAGTCAGTAGCTTCAAACATTTCTGGACGTTTTTCAATGGCAAAAATCAATGAATATTGTAAATGCACAAACAGTAATATCTCCACATTGCACGGTGCAATTCTGAAATTTTTAGCTTTTTCCTGTTAATCCTAGCATGATAAAGAAGATTCAAAGAGAGTGAGATGCCAGCTCCTTTCATTCAGTCAGTAGCTTCAAACATTTCTGGACGTTTTTCAATGGCAAAAATCAATGAATATTGTAAATGCACAAACAGTAATATCTCCACATTGCAAGGTGCAATTCTGAAATTTTTTGCTTTTTCCTGCTAATCCTAGCATGATAAAGAAGATTCAAAGAGAGTGAGATGCCAGCTCCTTTCATTCAGTCAGTAGCTTCAAACATTTCTGGTATATGAAAAACATGTTTTTCAATGGCAAAAATCAATGAATATTGTAAATGCACAAACAGTAATATCTCCACATTGCAAGGTGCAATTCTGAAATTTTTTGCTTTTTCCTGTTAATCCTAGCATGATAAAGAAGATTCAAAGAGAGTGAGATGCCAGCTCCTTTCATTCAGTCAGTAGCTTCAAACATTTCTGGTATATGAAAAACATGTTTTTCAATGGCAAAAATCAATGAATATTGTAAATGCACAAACAGTAATATTTCCACATTGCAAGGTGCAATTCTGAAATTTTTAGCTTTTTCCTGTTAATCCTAGCATGATAAAGAAGATTCAAAGAGAGTGAGATGCCAGCTCCTTTCATTCAGTCAGTAGCTTCAAACATTTCTGGTTTATGAAAAACATGTTTTTCAATGGCAAAAATCAATGAATATTGTAAATGCACAAACAGTAATATCTCCACATTGCACGGTGCAATTCTGAAATTTTTTGCTTTTTCCTGCTAATCCTAGCATGATAAAGAAGATTCAAAGAGAGTGAGATGCCAGCTCCTTTCATTCAGTCAGTAGCTTCAAACATTTCTGGTATATGAAAAACATGTTTTTCAATGGCAAAAATCAATGAATATTGTAAATGCACAAACAGTAATATCTCCACATTGCACGGTGCAATTCTGAAATTTTTAGCTTTTTCCTGTTAATCCTAGCATGATAAAGAAGATTCAAAGAGAGTGAGATGCCAGCTCCTTTCATTCAGTCAGTAGCTTCAAACATTTCTGGACGTTTTTCAATGGCAAAAATCAATGAATATTGTAAATGCACAAACAGTAATATCTCCACATTGCACGGTGCAATTCTGAAATTTTTTGCTTTTTCCTGCTAATCCTAGCATGATAAAGAAGATTCAAAGAGAGTGAGATGCCAGCTCCTTTCATTCAGTCAGTAGCTTCAAACATTTCTGGTATATGAAAAACGTTTTTCAATGGCAAAAATCAATGAATATTGTAAATGCACAAACAGTAATATCTCCACATTGCACGGTGCAATTCTGAAATTTTTAGCTTTTTCCTGTTAATCCTAGCATGATAAAGAAGATTCAAAGAGAGTGAGATGCCAGCTCCTTTCATTCAGTCAGTAGCTTCAAACATTTCTGGTATATGAAAAACATGTTTTTCAATGGCAAAAATCAATGAATATTGTAAATGCACAAACAGTAATATCTCCACATTGCAAGGTGCAATTTTGAAATTTTTTGCTTTTTCCTGTTAATCCTAGCATGATAAAGAAGATTCAAAGAGAGTGAGATGCCAGCTCCTTTCATTCAGTCAGTAGCTTCAAACATTTCTGGACGTTTTTCAATGGCAAAAATCAATGAATATTGTAAATGCACAAACAGTAATATCTCCACATTGCAAGGTGCAATTCTGAAATTTTTTGCTTTTTCCTGCTAATCCTAGCATGATAAAGAAGATTCAAAGAGAGTGAGATGCCAGCTCCTTTCATTCAGTCAGTAGCTTCAAACATTTCTGGACGTTTTTCAATGGCAAAAATCAATGAATATTGTAAATGCACAAACAGTAATATCTCCACATTGCACGGTGCAATTCTGAAATTTTTTGCTTTTTCCTGTTAATCCTAGCATGATAAAGAAGATTCAAAGAGAGTGAGATGCCAGCTCCTTTCATTCAGTTAGTAGCTTCAAACATTTCTGGTATATGAAAAACATGTTTTTCAATGGCAAAAATCAATGAATATTGTAAATGCACAAACAGTAATATCTCCACATTGCAAGGTGCAATTCTGAAATTTTTTGCTTTTTCCTGTTAATCCTAGCATGATAAAGAAGATTCAAAGAGAGTGAGATGCCAGCTCCTTTCATTCAGTCAGTAGCTTCAAACATTTCTGGATGTTTTTCAATGGCAAAAATCAATGAATATTGTAAATGCACAAACAGTAATATCTCCACATTGCACGGTGCAATTCTGAAATTTTTAGCTTTTTCCTGCTAATCCTAGCATGATAAAGAAGATTCAAAGAGAGTGAGATGCCAGCTCCTTTCATTCAGTCAGTAGCTTCAAACATTTCTGGTATATGAAAAACATGTTTTTCAATGGCAAAAATCAATGAATATTGTAAATGCACAAACAGTAATATCTCCACATTGCAAGGTGCAATTCTGAAATTTTTAGCTTTTTCCTGTTAATCCTAGCATGATAAAGAAGATTCAAAGAGAGTGAGATGCCAGCTCCTTTCATTCAGTCAGTAGCTTCAAACATTTCTGGACGTTTTTCAATGGCAAAAATCAATGAATATTGTAAATGCACAAACAGTAATATCTCCACATTGCAAGGTGCAATTCTGAAATTTTTAGCTTTTTCCTGCTAATCCTAGCATGATAAAGAAGATTCAAAGAGAGTGAGATGCCAGCTCCTTTCATTCAGTCAGTAGCTTCAAACATTTCTGGTATATGAAAAACATGTTTTTCAA
Organism: Phyllobates terribilis; assembly: GCF_046119375.1. Taxonomy (NCBI): domain Eukaryota; kingdom Metazoa; phylum Chordata; class Amphibia; order Anura; family Dendrobatidae; genus Phyllobates; species Phyllobates terribilis. Next base: position 78,691 of record NW_027365473.1, read on the forward strand.
TGGCAAAAATCAATGAATATTGTAAATGCACAAACAGTAATATCTCCACATTGCAAGGTGCAATTCTGAAATTTTTTGCTTTTTCCTGTTAATCCTAGCATGATAAAGAAGATTCAAAGAGAGTGAGATGCCAGCTCCTTTCATTCAGTCAGTAGCTTCAAACATTTCTGGTATATGAAAAACATGTTTTTCAATGGCAAAAATCAATGAATATTGTAAATGCACAAACAGTAATATCTCCACATTGCACGGTGCAATTCTGAAATTTTTTGCTTTTTCCTGCTAATACTAGCATGATAAAGAAGATTCAAAGAGAGTGAGATGCCAGCTCCTTTCATTCAGTCAGTAGCTTCAAACATTTCTGGTATATGAAAAACATGTTTTTCAATGGCAAAAATCAATGAATATTGTAAATGCACAAACAGTAATATCTCCACATTGCACGGTGCAATTCTGAAATTTTTAGCTTTTTCCTGTTAATCCTAGCATGATAAAGAAGATTCAAAGAGAGTGAGATGCCAGCTCCTTTCATTCAGTCAGTAGCTTCAAACATTTCTGGTATATGAAAAACATGTTTTTCAATGGCAAAAATCAATGAATATTGTAAATGCACAAACAGTAATATCTCCACATTGCAAGGTGCAATTCTGAAATTTTTTGCTTTTTCCTGTTAATCCTAGCATGATAAAGAAGATTCAAAGAGAGTGAGATGCCAGCTCCTTTCATTCAGTCAGTAGCTTCAAACATTTCTGGACGTTTTTCAATGGCAAAAATCAATGAATATTGTAAATGCACAAACAGTAATATCTCCACATTGCAAGGTGCAATTCTGAAATTTTTTGCTTTTTCCTGCTAATCCTAGCATGATAAAGAAGATTCAAAGAGAGTGAGATGCCAGCTCCTTTCATTCAGTCAGTAGCTTCAAACATTTCTGGACGTTTTTCAATGGCAAAAATCAATGAATATTGTAAATGCACAAACAGTAATATCTCCACATTGCACGGTGCAATTCTGAAATTTTTTGCTTTTTCCTGTTAATCCTAGCATGATAAAGAAGATTCAAAGAGAGTGAGATGCCAGCTCCTTTCATTCAGTCAGTAGCTTCAAACATTTCTGGTATATGAAAAACATGTTTTTCAATGGCAAAAATCAATGAATATTGTAAATGCACAAACAGTAATATCTCCACATTGCAAGGTGCAATTCTGAAATTTTTTGCTTTTTCCTGTTAATCCTAGCATGATAAAGAAGATTCAAAGAGAGTGAGATGCCAGCTCCTTTCATTCAGTCAGTAGCTTCAAACATTTCTGGACGTTTTTCAATGGCAAAAATCAATGAATATTGTAAATGCACAAACAGTAATATCTCCACATTGCACGGTGCAATTCTGAAATTTTTAGCTTTTTCCTGCTAATCCTAGCATGATAAAGAAGATTCAAAGAGAGTGAGATGCCAGCTCCTTTCATTCAGTCAGTAGCTTCAAACATTTCTGGTATATGAAAAACATGTTTTTCAATGGCAAAAATCAATGAATATTGTAAATGCACAAACAGTAATATCTCCACATTGCAAGGTGCAATTCTGAAATTTTTAGCTTTTTCCTGTTAAACCTAGCATGATAAAGAAGATTCAAAGAGAGTGAGATGCCAGCTCCTTTCATTCAGTCAGTAGCTTCAAACATTTCTGGACGTTTTTCAATGGCAAAAATCAATGAATATTGTAAATGCGCAAACAGTAATATCTCCACATTGCAAGGTGCAATTCTGAAATTTTTAGCTTTTTCCTGCTAATCCTAGCATGATAAAGAAGATTCAAAGAGAGTGAGATGCCAGCTCCTTTCATTCAGTCAGTAGCTTCAAACATTTCTGGTATATGAAAAACATGTTTTTCAATGGCAAAAATCAATGAATATTGTAAATGCACAAACAGTAATATCTCCACATTGCAAGGTGCAATTCTGAAATTTTTTGCTTTTTCCTGTTAATCCTAGCATGATAAAGAAGATTCAAAGAGAGTGAGATGCCAGCTCCTTTCATTCAGTCAGTAGCTTCAAACATTTCTGGTATATGAAAAACATGTTTTTCAATGGCAAAAATCAATGAATATTGTAAATGCACAAACAGTAATATCTCCACATTGCACGGTGCAATTCTGAAATTTTTAGCTTTTTCCTGTTAATCCTAGCATGATAAAGAAGATTCAAAGAGAGTGAGATGCCAGCTCCTTTCATTCAGTCAGTAGCTTCAAACATTTCTGGTATATGAAAAACATGTTTTTCAATGGCAAAAATCAATGAATATTGTAAATGCACAAACAGTAATATCTCCACATTGCACGGTGCAATTCTGAAATTTTTAGCTTTTTCCTGTTAATCCTAGCATGATAAAGAAGATTCAAAGAGAGTGAGATGCCAGCTCCTTTCATTCAGTCAGTAGCTTCAAACATTTCTGGACGTTTTTCAATGGCAAAAATCAATGAATATTGTAAATGCACAAACAGTAATATCTCCACATTGCACGGTGCAATTCTGAAATTTTTTGCTTTTTCCTGCTAATCCTAGCATGATAAAGAAGATTCAAAGAGAGTGAGATGCCAGCTCCTTTCATTCAGTCAGTAGCTTCAAACATTTCTGGTATATGAAAAACATGTTTTTCAATGGCAAAAATCAATGAATATTGTAAATGCACAAACAGTAATATCTCCACATTGCAAGGTGCAATTCTGAAATTTTTTGCTTTTTCCTGCTAATCCTAGCATGATAAAGAAGATTCAAAGAGAGTGAGATGCCAGCTCCTTTCATTCAGTCAGTAGCTTCAAACATTTCTGGTATATGAAAAACATGTTTTTCAATGGCAAAAATCAATGAATATTGTAAATGCACAAACAGTAATATCTCCACATTGCACGGTGCAATTCTGAAATTTTTTGCTTTTTCCTGCTAATCCTAGCATGATAAAGAAGATTCAAAGAGAGTGAGATGCCAGCTCCTTTCATTCAGTCAGTAGCTTCAAACATTTCTGGACGTTTTTCAATGGCAAAAATCAATGAATATTGTAAATGCACAAACAGTAATATCTCCACATTGCAAGGTGCAATTCTGAAATTTTTAGCTTTTTCCTGCTAATCCTAGCATGATAAAGAAGATTCAAAGAGAGTGAGATGCCAGCTCCTTTCATTCAGTCAGTAGCTTCAAACATTTCTGGTATATGAAAAACATGTTTTTCAATGGCAAAAATCAATGAATATTGTAAATGCACAAACAGTAATATCTCCACATTGCAAGGTGCAATTCTGAAATTTTTTGCTTTTTCCTGCTAATCCTAGCATGATAAAGAAGATTCAAAGAGAGTGAGATGCCAGCTCCTTTCATTCAGTCAGTAGCTTCAAACATTTCTGGACGTTTTTCAAGGGCAAAAATCAATGAATATTGTAAATGCACAAACAGTAATATCTCCACATTGCACGGTGCAATTCTGAAATTTTTTGCTTTTTCCTGCTAATCCTAGCATGATAAAGAAGATTCAAAGAGAGTGAGATGCCAGCTCCTTTCATTCAGTCAGTAGCTTCAAACATTTCTGGTATATGAAAAACATGTTTTTCAATGGCAAAAATCAATGAATATTGTAAATGCACAAACAGTAATATCTCCACATTGCACGGTGCAATTCTGAAATTTTTAGCTTTTTCCTGTTAATCCTAGCATGATAAAGAAGATTCAAAGAGAGTGAGATGCCAGCTCCTTTCATTCAGTCAGTAGCTTCAAACATTTCTGGTATATGAAAAACATGTTTTTCAATGGCAAAAATCAATGAATATTGTAAATGCACAAACAGTAATATCTCCACATTGCACGGTGCAATTCTGAAATTTTTTGCTTTTTCCTGCTAATCCTAGCATGATAAAGAAGATTCAAAGAGAGTGAGATGCCAGCTCCTTTCATTCAGTCAGTAGCTTCAAACATTTCTGGTATATGAAAAACATGTTTTTCAATGGCAAAAATCAATGAATATTGTAAATGCACAAACAGTAATATCTCCACATTGCACGGTGCAATTCTGAAATTTTTTGCTTTTTCCTGCTAATCCTAGCATGATAAAGAAGATTCAAAGAGAGTGAGATGCCAGCTCCTTTCATTCAGTCAGTAGCTTCAAACATTTCTGGTATATGAAAAACATGTTTTTCAATGGCAAAAATCAATGAATATTGTAAATGCACAAACAGTAATATCTCCACATTGCACGGTGCAATTCTGAAATTTTTTGCTTTTTCCTGTTAATCCTAGCATGATAAAGAAGATTCAAAGAGAGTGAGATGCCAGCTCCTTTCATTCAGTCAGTAGCTTCAAACATTTCTGGTATATGAAAAACATGTTTTTCAATGGCAAAAATCAATGAATATTGTAAATGCACAAACAGTAATATCTCCACATTGCACGGTGCAATTCTGAAATTTTTAGCTTTTTCCTGTTAATCCTAGCATGATAAAGAAGATTCAAAGAGAGTGAGATGCCAGCTCCTTTCATTCAGTCAGTAGCTTCAAACATTTCTGGTATATGAAAAACATGTTTTTCAATGGCAAAAATCAATGAATATTGTAAATGCACAAACAGTAATATCTCCACATTGCAAGGTGCAATTCTGAAATTTTTTGCTTTTTCCTGCTAATCCTAGCATGATAAAGAAGATTCAAAGAGAGTGAGATGCCAGCTCCTTTCATTCAGTCAGTAGCTTCAAACATTTCTGGACGTTTTTCAATGGCAAAAATCAATGAATATTGTAAATGCACAAACAGTAATATCTCCACATTGCACGGTGCAATTCTGAAATTTTTAGCTTTTTCCGGTTAATCCTAGCATGATAAAGAAGATTCAAAGAGAGTGAGATGCCAGCTCCTTTCATTCAGTCAGTAGCTTCAAACATTTCTGGTATATGAAAAACATGTTTTTCAATGGCAAAAATCAATGAATATTGTAAATGCACAAACAGTAATATCTCCACATTGCACGGTGCAATTCTGAAATTTTTAGCTTTTTCCTGTTAATCCTAGCATGATAAAGAAGATTCAAAGAGAGTGAGATGCCAGCTCCTTTCATTCAGTCAGTAGCTTCAAACATTTCTGGTATATGAAAAACATGTTTTTCAATGGCAAAAATCAATGAATATTGTAAATGCACAAACAGTAATATCTCCACATTGCAAGGTGCAATTCTGAAATTTTTTGCTTTTTCCTGTTAATCCTAGCATGATAAAGAAGATTCAAAGAGAGTGAGATGCCAGCTCCTTTCATTCAGTCAGTAGCTTCAAACATTTCTGGACGTTTTTCAATGGCAAAAATCAATGAATATTGTAAATGCACAAACAGTAATATCTCCACATTGCACGGTGCAATTCTGAAATTTTTAGCTTTTTCCTGTTAATCCTAGCATGATAAAGAAGATTCAAAGAGAGTGAGATGCCAGCTCCTTTCATTCAGTCAGTAGCTTCAAACATTTCTGGACGTTTTTCAATGGCAAAAATCAATGAATATTGTAAATGCACAAACAGTAATATCTCCACATTGCAAGGTGCAATTCTGAAATTTTTTGCTTTTTCCTGCTAATCCTAGCATGATAAAGAAGATTCAAAGAGAGTGAGATGCCAGCTCCTTTCATTCAGTCAGTAGCTTCAAACATTTCTGGTATATGAAAAACATGTTTTTCAATGGCAAAAATCAATGAATATTGTAAATGCACAAACAGTAATATCTCCACATTGCAAGGTGCAATTCTGAAATTTTTTGCTTTTTCCTGTTAATCCTAGCATGATAAAGAAGATTCAAAGAGAGTGAGATGCCAGCTCCTTTCATTCAGTCAGTAGCTTCAAACATTTCTGGTATATGAAAAACATGTTTTTCAATGGCAAAAATCAATGAATATTGTAAATGCACAAACAGTAATATCTCCACATTGCAAGGTGCAATTCTGAAATTTTTAGCTTTTTCCTGTTAATCCTAGCATGATAAAGAAGATTCAAAGAGAGTGAGATGCCAGCTCCTTTCATTCAGTCAGTAGCTTCAAACATTTCTGGTATATGAAAAACATGTTTTTCAATGGCAAAAATCAATGAATATTGTAAATGCACAAACAGTAATATCTCCACATTGCACGGTGCAATTCTGAAATTTTTTGCTTTTTCCTGCTAATCCTAGCATGATAAAGAAGATTCAAAGAGAGTGAGATGCCAGCTCCTTTCATTCAGTCAGTAGCTTCAAACATTTCTGGTATATGAAAAACATGTTTTTCAATGGCAAAAATCAATGAATATTGTAAATGCACAAACAGTAATATCTCCACATTGCACGGTGCAATTCTGAAATTTTTAGCTTTTTCCTGTTAATCCTAGCATGATAAAGAAGATTCAAAGAGAGTGAGATGCCAGCTCCTTTCATTCAGTCAGTAGCTTCAAACATTTCTGGACGTTTTTCAATGGCAAAAATCAATGAATATTGTAAATGCACAAACAGTAATATCTCCACATTGCACGGTGCAATTCTGAAATTTTTTGCTTTTTCCTGCTAATCCTAGCATGATAAAGAAGATTCAAAGAGAGTGAGATGCCAGCTCCTTTCATTCAGTCAGTAGCTTCAAACATTTCTGGTATATGAAAAACATGTTTTTCAATGGCAAAAATCAATGAATATTGTAAATGCACAAACAGTAATATCTCCACATTGCACGGTGCAATTCTGAAATTTTTAGCTTTTTCCTGTTAATCCTAGCATGATAAAGAAGATTCAAAGAGAGTGAGATGCCAGCTCCTTTCATTCAGTCAGTAGCTTCAAACATTTCTGGTATATGAAAAACATGTTTTTCAATGGCAAAAATCAATGAATATTGTAAATGCACAAACAGTAATATCTCCACATTGCAAGGTGCAATTCTGAAATTTTTTGCTTTTTCCTGTTAATCCTAGCATGATAAAGAAGATTCAAAGAGAGTGAGATGCCAGCTCCTTTCATTCAGTCAGTAGCTTCAAACATTTCTGGACGTTTTTCAATGGCAAAAATCAATGAATATTGTAAATGCACAAACAGTAATATCTCCACATTGCAAGGTGCAATTCTGAAATTTTTTGCTTTTTCCTGCTAATCCTAGCATGATAAAGAAGATTCAAAGAGAGTGAGATGCCAGCTCCTTTCATTCAGTCAGTAGCTTCAAACATTTCTGGACGTTTTTCAATGGCAAAAATCAATGAATATTCTAAATGCACAAACAGTAATATCTCCACATTGCACGGTGCAATTCTGAAATTTTTTGCTTTTTCCTGTTAATCCTAGCATGATAAAGAAGATTCAAAGAGAGTGAGATGCCAGCTCCTTTCATTCAGTCAGTAGCTTCAAACATTTCTGGTATATGAAAAACATGTTTTTCAATGGCAAAAATCAATGAATATTGTAAATGCACAAACAGTAATATCTCCACATTGCAAGGGGCAATTCTGAAATTTTTTGCTTTTTCCTGTTAATCCTAGCATGATAAAGAAGATTCAAAGAGAGTGAGATGCCAGCTCCTTTCATTCAGTCAGTAGCTTCAAACATTTCTGGACGTTTTTCAATGGCAAAAATCAATGAATATTGTAAATGCACAAACAGTAATATCTCCACATTGCACGGTGCAATTCTGAAATTTTTAGCTTTTTCCTGCTAATCCTAGCATGATAAAGAAGATTCAAAGAGAGTGAGATGCCAGCTCCTTTCATTCAGTCAGTAGCTTCAAACATTTCTGGTATATGAAAAACATGTTTTTCAATGGCAAAAATCAATGAATATTGTAAATGCACAAACAGTAATATCTCCACATTGCAAGGTGCAATTCTGAAATTTTTAGCTTTTTCCTGTTAATCCTAGCATGATAAAGAAGATTCAAAGAGAGTGAGATGCCAGCTCCTTTCATTCAGTCAGTAGCTTCAAACATTTCTGGACGTTTTTCAATGGCAAAAATCAATGAATATTGTAAATGCACAAACAGTAATATCTCCACATTGCAAGGTGCAATTCTGAAATTTTTAGCTTTTTCCTGCTAATCCTAGCATGATAAAGAAGATTCAAAGAGAGTGAGATGCCAGCTCCTTTCATTCAGTCAGTAGCTTCAAACATTTCTGGTATATGAAAAACATGTTTTACAATGGCAAAAATCAATGAATATTGTAAATGCACAAACAGTAATATCTCCACATTGCAAGGTGCAATTCTGAAATTTTTTGCTTTTTCCTGTTAATCCTAGCATGATAAAGAAGATTCAAAGAGAGTGAGATGCCAGCTCCTTTCATTCAGTCAGTAGCTTCAAACATTTCTGGTATATGAAAAACATGTTTTTCAATGGCAAAAATCAATGAATATTGTAAATGCACAAACAGTAATATCTCCACATTGCACGGTGCAATTCTGAAATTTTTAGCTTTTTCCTGTTAATCCTAGCATGATAAAGAAGATTCAAAGAGAGTGAGATGCCAGCTCCTTTCATTCAGTCAGTAGCTTCAAACATTTCTGGTATATGAAAAACATGTTTTTCAATGGCAAAAATCAATGAATATTGTAAATGCACAAACAGTAATATCTCCACATTGCACGGTGCAATTCTGAAATTTTTAGCTTTTTCCTGCTAATCCTAGCATGATAAAGAAGATTCAAAGAGAGTGAGATGCCAGCTCCTTTCATTCAGTCAGTAGCTTCAAACATTTCTGGTATATGAAAAACATGTTTTTCAATGGCAAAAATCAATGAATATTGTAAATGCACAAACAGTAATATCTCCACATTGCAAGGTGCAATTCTGAAATTTTTAGCTTTTTCCTGTTAATCCTAGCATGATAAAGAAGATTCAAAGAGAGTGAGATGCCAGCTCCTTTCATTCAGTCAGTAGCTTCAAACATTTCTGGTATATGAAAAACATGTTTTTCAATGGCAAAAATCAATGAATATTGTAAATGCACAAACAGTAATATCTCCACATTGCAAGGTGCAATTCTGAAATTTTTTGCTTTTTCCTGCTAATCCTAGCATGATAAAGAAGATTCAAAGAGAGTGAGATGCCAGCTCCTTTCATTCAGTCAGTAGCTTCAAACATTTCTGGACGTTTTTCAATGGCAAAAATCAATGAATATTGTAAATGCACAAACAGTAATATCTCCACATTGCAAGGTGCAATTCTGAAATTTTTAGCTTTTTCCTGCTAATCCTAGCATGATAAAGAAGATTCAAAGAGAGTGAGATGCCAGCTCCTTTCATTCAGTCAGTAGCTTCAAACATTTCTGGTATATGAAAAACATGTTTTACAATGGCAAAAATCAATGAATATTGTAAATGCACAAACAGTAATATCTCCACATTGCAAGGTGCAATTCTGAAATTTTTTGCTTTTTCCTGTTAATCCTAGCATGATAAAGAAGATTCAAAGAGAGTGAGATGCCAGCTCCTTTCATTCAGTCAGTAGCTTCAAACATTTCTGGTATATGAAAAACATGTTTTTCAATGGCAAAAATCAATGAATATTGTAAATGCACAAACAGTAATATCTCCACATTGCAAGGTGCAATTCTGAAATTTTTTGCTTTTTCCTGCTAATCCTAGCATGATAAAGAAGATTCAAAGAGAGTGAGATGCCAGCTCCTTTCATTCAGTCAGTAGCTTCAAACATTTCTGGACGTTTTTCAATGGCAAAAATCAATGAATATTCTAAATGCACAAACAGTAATATCTCCACATTGCACGGTGCAATTCTGAAATTTTTTACTTTTTCCTGTTAATCCTAGCATGATAAAGAAGATTCAAAGAGAGTGAGATGCCAGCTCCTTTCATTCAGTCAGTAGCTTCAAACATTTCTGGTATATGAAAAACATGTTTTTCAATGGCAAAAATCAATGAATATTGTAAATGCACAAACAGTAATATCTCCACATTGCAAGGGGCAATTCTGAAATTTTTTGCTTTTTCCTGTTAATCCTAGCATGATAAAGAAGATTCAAAGAGAGTGAGATGCCAGCTCCTTTCATTCAGTCAGTAGCTTCAAACATTTCTGGACGTTTTTCAATGGCAAAAATCAATGAATATTGTAAATGCACAAACAGTAATATCTCCACATTGCACGGTGCAATTCTGAAATTTTTAGCTTTTTCCTGCTAATCCTAGCATGATAAAGAAGATTCAAAGAGAGTGAGATGCCAGCTCCTTTCATTCAGTCAGTAGCTTCAAACATTTCTGGTATATGAAAAACATGTTTTTCAATGGCAAAAATCAATGAATATTGTAAATGCACAAACAGTAATATCTCCACATTGCAAGGTGCAATTCTGAAATTTTTAGCTTTTTCCTGTTAATCCTAGCATGATAAAGAAGATTCAAAGAGAGTGAGATGCCAGCTCCTTTCATTCAGTCAGTAGCTTCAAACATTTCTGGACGTTTTTCAATGGCAAAAATCAATGAATATTGTAAATGCACAAACAGTAATATCTCCACATTGCAAGGTGCAATTCTGAAATTTTTAGCTTTTTCCTGCTAATCCTAGCATGATAAAGAAGATTCAAAGAGAGTGAGATGCCAGCTCCTTTCATTCAGTCAGTAGCTTCAAACATTTCTGGTATATGAAAAACATGTTTTACAATGGCAAAAATCAATGAATATTGTAAATGCACAAACAGTAATATCTCCACATTGCAAGGTGCAATTCTGAAATTTTTTGCTTTTTCCTGTTAATCCTAGCATGATAAAGAAGATTCAAAGAGAGTGAGATGCCAGCTCCTTTCATTCAGTCAGTAGCTTCAAACATTTCTGGTATATGAAAAACATGTTTTTCAATGGCAAAAATCAATGAATATTGTAAATGCACAAACAGTAATATCTCCACATTGCACGGTGCAATTCTGAAATTTTTAGCTTTTTCCTGTTAATCCTAGCATGATAAAGAAGATTCAAAGAGAGTGAGATGCCAGCTCCTTTCATTCAGTCAGTAGCTTCAAACATTTCTGGTATATGAAAAACATGTTTTTCAATGGCAAAAATCAATGAATATTGTAAATGCACAAACAGTAATATCTCCACATTGCACGGTGCAATTCTGAAATTTTTAGCTTTTTCCTGCTAATCCTAGCATGATAAAGAAGATTCAAAGAGAGTGAGATGCCAGCTCCTTTCATTCAGTCAGTAGCTTCAAACATTTCTGGTATATGAAAAACATGTTTTTCAATGGCAAAAATCAATGAATATTGTAAATGCACAAACAGTAATATCTCCACATTGCAAGGTGCAATTCTGAAATTTTTAGCTTTTTCCTGTTAATCCTAGCATGATAAAGAAGATTCAAAGAGAGTGAGATGCCAGCTCCTTTCATTCAGTCAGTAGCTTCAAACATTTCTGGTATATGAAAAACATGTTTTTCAATGGCAAAAATCAATGAATATTGTAAATGCACAAACAGTAATATCTCCACATTGCAAGGTGCAATTCTGAAATTTTTTGCTTTTTCCTGCTAATCCTAGCATGATAAAGAAGATTCAAAGAGAGTGAGATGCCAGCTCCTTTCATTCAGTCAGTAGCTTCAAACATTTCTGGACGTTTTTCAATGGCAAAAATCAATGAATATTGTAAATGCACAAACAGTAATATCTCCACATTGCAAGGTGCAATTCTGAAATTTTTAGCTTTTTCCTGTTAATCCTAGCATGATAAAGAAGATTCAAAGAGAGTGAGATGCCAGCTCCTTTCATTCAGTCAGTAGCTTCAAACATTTCTGGTATATGAAAAACATGTTTTTCAATGGCAAAAATCAATGAATATTGTAAATGCACAAACAGTAATATCTCCACATTGCAAGGGGCAATTCTGAAATTTTTTGCTTTTTCCTGTTAATCCTAGCATGATAAAGAAGATTCAAAGAGAGTGAGATGCCAGCTCCTTTCATTCAGTCAGTAGCTTCAAACATTTCTGGACGTTTTTCAATGGCAAAAATCAATGAATATTGTAAATGCACAAACAGTAATATCTCCACATTGCACGGTGCAATTCTGAAATTTTTAGCTTTTTCCTGCTAATCCTAGCATGATAAAGAAGATTCAAAGAGAGTGAGATGCCAGCTCCTTTCATTCAGTCAGTAGCTTCAAACATTTCTGGTATATGAAAAACATGTTTTTCAATGGCAAAAATCAATGAATATTGTAAATGCACAAACAGTAATATCTCCACATTGCAAGGTGCAATTCTGAAATTTTTAGCTTTTTCCTGTTAATCCTAGCATGATAAAGAAGATTCAAAGAGAGTGAGATGCCAGCTCCTTTCATTCAGTCAGTAGCTTCAAACATTTCTGGACGTTTTTCAATGGCAAAAATCAATGAATATTGTAAATGCACAAACAGTAATATCTCCACATTGCAAGGTGCAATTCTGAAATTTTTAGCTTTTTCCTGCTAATCCTAGCATGATAAAGAAGATTCAAAGAGAGTGAGATGCCAGCTCCTTTCATTCAGTCAGTAGCTTCAAACATTTCTGGTATATGAAAAACATGTTTTACAATGGCAAAAATCAATGAATATTGTAAATGCACAAACAGTAATATCTCCACATTGCAAGGTGCAATTCTGAAATTTTTTGCTTTTTCCTGTTAATCCTAGCATGATAAAGAAGATTCAAAGAGAGTGAGATGCCAGCTCCTTTCATTCAGTCAGTAGCTTCAAACATTTCTGGTATATGAAAAACATGTTTTTCAATGGCAAAAATCAATGAATATTGTAAATGCACAAACAGTAATATCTCCACATTGCACGGTGCAATTCTGAAATTTTTAGCTTTTTCCTGTTAATCCTAGCATGATAAAGAAGATTCAAAGAGAGTGAGATGCCAGCTCCTTTCATTCAGTCAGTAGCTTCAAACATTTCTGGTATATGAAAAACATGTTTTTCAATGGCAAAAATCAATGAATATTGTAAATGCACAAACAGTAATATCTCCACATTGCACGGTGCAATTCTGAAATTTTTAGCTTTTTCCTGCTAATCCTAGCATGATAAAGAAGATTCAAAGAGAGTGAGATGCCAGCTCCTTTCATTCAGTCAGTAGCTTCAAACATTTCTGGTATATGAAAAACATGTTTTTCAATGGCAAAAATCAATGAATATTGTAAATGCACAAACAGTAATATCTCCACATTGCAAGGTGCAATTCTGAAATTTTTAGCTTTTTCCTGTTAATCCTAGCATGATAAAGAAGATTCAAAGAGAGTGAGATGCCAGCTCCTTTCATTCAGTCAGTAGCTTCAAACATTTCTGGTATATGAAAAACATGTTTTTCAATGGCAAAAATCAATGAATATTGTAAATGCACAAACAGTAATATCTCCACATTGCAAGGTGCAATTCTGAAATTTTTTGCTTTTTCCTGCTAATCCTAGCATGATAAAGAAGATTCAAAGAGAGTGAGATGCCAGCTCCTTTCATTCAGTCAGTAGCTTCAAACATTTCTGGACGTTTTTCAATGGCAAAAATCAATGAATATTGTAAATGCACAAACAGTAATATCTCCACATTGCAAGGTGCAATTCTGAAATTTTTAGCTTTTTCCTGTTAATCCTAGCATGATAAAGAAGATTCAAAGAGAGTGAGATGCCAGCTCCTTTCATTCAGTCAGTAGCTTCAAACATTTCTGGTATATGAAAAACATGTTTTTCAATGGCAAAAATCAATGAATATTGTAAATGCACAAACAGTAATATCTCCACATTGCACGGTGCAATTCTGAAATTTTTAGCTTTTTCCTGTTAATCCTAGCATGATAAAGAAGATTCAAAGAGAGTGAGATGCCAGCTCCTTTCATTCAGTCAGTAGCTTCAAACATTTCTGGTATATGAAAAACATGTTTTTCAATGGCAAAAATCAATGAATATTGTAAATGCACAAACAGTAATATCTCCACATTGCACGGTGCAATTCTGAAATTTTTAGCTTTTTCCTGTTAATCCTAGCATGATAAAGAAGATTCAAAGAGAGTGAGATGCCAGCTCCTTTCATTCAGTCAGTAGCTTCAAACATTTCTGGTATATGAAAAACATGTTTTTCAATGGCAAAAATCAATGAATATTGTAAATGCACAAACAGTAATATCTCCACATTGCACGGTGCAATTCTGAAATTTTTAGCTTTTTCCTGCTAATCCTAGCATGATAAAGAAGATTCAAAGAGAGTGAGATGCCAGCTCCTTTCATTCAGTCAGTAGCTTCAAACATTTCTGGTATATGAAAAACATGTTTTTCAATGGCAAAAATCAATGAATATTGTAAATGCACAAACAGTAATATCTCCACATTGCAAGGTGCAATTCTGAAATTTTTAGCTTTTTCCTGTAAATCCTAGCATGATAAAGAAGATTCAAAGAGAGTGAGATGCCAGCTCCTTTCATTCAGTCAGTAGCTTCAAACATTTCTGGACGTTTTTCAATGGCAAAAATCAATGAATATTGTAAATGCACAAACAGTAATATCTCCACATTGCACGGTGCAATTCTGAAATTTTTAGCTTTTTCCTGTTAATCCTAGCATGATAAAGAAGATTCAAAGAGAGTGAGATGCCAGCTCCTTTCATTCAGTCAGTAGCTTCAAACATTTCTGGTATATGAAAAACATGTTTTTCAATGGCAAAAATCAATGAATATTGTAAATGCACAAACAGTAATATCTCCACATTGCACGGTGCAATTCTGAAATTTTTAGCTTTTTCCTGCTAATCCTAGCATGATAAAGAAGATTCAAAGAGAGTGAGATGCCACCTCCTTTCATTCAGTCAGTAGCTTCAAACATTTCTGGACGTTTTTCAATGGCAAAAATCAATGAATATTGTAAATGCACAAACAGTAATATCTCCACATTGCACGGTGCAATTCTGAAATTTTTAGCTTTTTCCTGTTAATCCTAGCATGATAAAGAAGATTCAAAGAGAGTGAGATGCCAGCTCCTTTCATTCAGTCAGTAGCTTCAAACATTTCTGGTATATGAAAAACATGTTTTTCAATGGCAAAAATCAATGAATATTGTAAATGCACAAACAGTAATATCTCCACATTGCAAGGTGCAATTCTGAAATTTTTTGCTTTTTCCTGCTAATCCTAGCATGATAAAGAAGATTCAAAGAGAGTGAGATGCCAGCTCCTTTCATTCAGTCAGTAGCTTCAAACATTTCTGGACGTTTTTCAATGGCAAAAATCAATGAATATTGTAAATGCACAAACAGTAATATCTCCACATTGCACGGTGCAATTCTGAAATTTTTTGCTTTTTCCTGCTAATCCTAGCATGATAAAGAAGATTCAAAGAGAGTGAGATGCCAGCTCCTTTCATTCAGTCAGTAGCTTCAAACATTTCTGGTATATGAAAAACATGTTTTTCAATGGCAAAAATCAATGAATATTGTAAATGCACAAACAGTAATATCTCCACATTGCACGGTGCAATTCTGAAATTTTTAGCTTTTTCCTGCTAATCCTAGCATGATAAAGAAGATTCAAAGAGAGTGAGATGCCAGCTCCTTTCATTCAGTCAGTAGCTTCAAACATTTCTGGTATATGAAAAACATGTTTTTCAATGGCAAAAATCAATGAATATTGTAAATGCACAAACAGTAATATCTCCACATTGCACGGTGCAATTCTGAAATTTTTAGCTTTTTCCTGTTAATCCTAGCATGATAAAGAAGATTCAAAGAGAGTGAGATGCCAGCTCCTTTCATTCAGTCAGTAGCTTCAAACATTTCTGGTATATGAAAAACATGTTTTTCAATGGCAAAAATCAATGAATATTGTAAATGCACAAACAGTAATATCTCCACATTGCACGGTGAAATTCTGAAATTTTTTGCTTTTTCCTGCTAATCCTAGCATGATAAAGAAGATTCAAAGAGAGTGAGATGCCAGCTCCTTTCATTCAGTCAGTAGCTTCAAACATTTCTGGTATATGAAAAACATGTTTTTCAATGGCAAAAATCAATGAATATTGTAAATGCACAAACAGTAATATCTCCACATTGCACGGTGCAATTCTGAAATTTTTTGCTTTTTCCTGCTAATCCTAGCATGATAAAGAAGATTCAAAGAGAGTGAGATGCCAGCTCCTTTCATTCAGTCAGTAGCTTCAAACATTTCTGGTATATGAAAAACATGTTTTTCAATGGCAAAAATCAATGAATATTGTAAATGCACAAACAGTAATATCTCCACATTGCACGGTGCAATTCTGAAATTTTTAGCTTTTTCCTGCTAATCCTAGCATGATAAAGAAGATTCAAAGAGAGTGAGATGCCAGCTCCTTTCATTCAGTCAGTAGCTTCAAACATTTCTGGTATATGAAAAACATGTTTTTCAATGGCAAAAATCAATGAATATTGTAAATGCACAAACAGTAATATCTCCACATTGCACGGTGCAATTCTGAAATTTTTAGCTTTTTCCTGTTAATCCTAGCATGATAAAGAAGATTCAAAGAGAGTGAGATGCCAGCTCCTTTCATTCAGTCAGTAGCTTCAAACATTTCTGGTATATGAAAAACATGTTTTTCAATGGCAAAAATCAATGAATATTGTAAATGCACAAACAGTAATATCTCCACATTGCACGGTGCAATTCTGAAATTTTTTGCTTTTTCCTGCTAATCCTAGCATGATAAAGAAGATTCAAAGAGAGTGAGATGCCAGCTCCTTTCATTCAGTCAGTAGCTTCAAACATTTCTGGACGTTTTTCAATGGCAAAAATCAATGAATATTGTAAATGCACAAACAGTAATATCTCCACATTGCACGGTGCAATTCTGAAATTTTTTGCTTTTTCCTGCTAATCCTAGCATGATAAAGAAGATTCAAAGAGAGTGAGATGCCAGCTCCTTTCATTCAGTCAGTAGCTTCAAACATTTCTGGTATATGAAAAACATGTTTTTCAATGGCAAAAATCAATGAATATTGTAAATGCACAAACAGTAATATCTCCACATTGCACGGTGCAATTCTGAAATTTTTAGCTTTTTCCTGTTAATCCTAGCATGATAAAGAAGATTCAAAGAGAGTGAGATGCCAGCTCCTTTCATTCAGTCAGTAGCTTCAAACATTTCTGGTATATGAAAAACATGTTTTTCAATGGCAAAAATCAATGAATATTGTAAATGCACAAACAGTAATATCTCCACATTGCACGGTGCAATTCTGAAATTTTTAGCTTTTTCCTGTTAATCCTAGCATGATAAAGAAGATTCAAAGAGAGTGAGATGCCAGCTCCTTTCATTCAGTCAGTAGCTTCAAACATTTCTGGACGTTTTTCAATGGCAAAAATCAATGAATATTGTAAATGCACAAACAGTAATATCTCCACATTGCACGGTGCAATTCTGAAATTTTTTGCTTTTTCCTGCTAATCCTAGCATGATAAAGAAGATTCAAAGAGAGTGAGATGCCAGCTCCTTTCATTCAGTCAGTAGCTTCAAACATTTCTGGTATATGAAAAACATGTTTTTCAATGGCAAAAATCAATGAATATTGTAAATGCACAAACAGTAATATCTCCACATTGCACGGTGCAATTCTGAAATTTTTAGCTTTTTCCTGTTAATCCTAGCATGATAAAGAAGATTCAAAGAGAGTGAGATGCCAGCTCCTTTCATTCAGTCAGTAGCTTCAAACATTTCTGGTATATGAAAAACATGTTTTTCAATGGCAAAAATCAATGAATATTGTAAATGCACAAACAGTAATATCTCCACATTGCACGGTGCAATTCTGAAATTTTTAGCTTTTTCCTGTTAATCCTAGCATGATAAAGAAGATTCAAAGAGAGTGAGATGCCAGCTCCTTTCATTCAGTCAGTAGCTTCAAACATTTCTGGACGTTTTTCAATGGCAAAAATCAATGAATATTGTAAATGCACAAACAGTAATATCTCCACATTGCACGGTGCAATTCTGAAATTTTTTGCTTTTTCCTGCTAATCCTAGCATGATAAAGAAGATTCAAAGAGAGTGAGATGCCAGCTCCTTTCATTCAGTCAGTAGCTTCAAACATTTCTGGTATATGAAAAACATGTTTTTCAATGGCAAAAATCAATGAATATTGTAAATGCACAAACAGTAATATCTCCACATTGCACGGTGCAATTCTGAAATTTTTAGCTTTTTCCTGCTAATCCTAGCATGATAAAGAAGATTCAAAGAGAGTGAGATGCCAGCTCCTTTCATTCAGTCAGTAGCTTCAAACATTTCTGGTATATGAAAAACATGTTTTTCAATGGCAAAAATCAATGAATATTGTAAATGCACAAACAGTAATATCTCCACATTGCACGGTGCAATTCTGAAATTTTTAGCTTTTTCCTGTTAATCCTAGCATGATAAAGAAGATTCAAAGAGAGTGAGATGCCAGCTCCTTTCATTCAGTCAGTAGCTTCAAACATTTCTGGTATATGAAAAACATGTTTTTCAATGGCAAAAATCAATGAATATTGTAAATGCACAAACAGTAATATCTCCACATTGCACGGTGCAATTCTGAAATTTTTTGCTTTTTCCTGCTAATCCTAGCATGATAAAGAAGATTCAAAGAGAGTGAGATGCCAGCTCCTTTCATTCAGTCAGTAGCTTCAAACATTTCTGGACGTTTTTCAATGGCAAAAATCAATGAATATTGTAAATGCACAAACAGTAATATCTCCACATTGCACGGTGCAATTCTGAAATTTTTTGCTTTTTCCTGCTAATCCTAGCATGATAAAGAAGATTCAAAGAGAGTGAGATGCCAGCTCCTTTCATTCAGTCAGTAGCTTCAAACATTTCTGGTATATGAAAAACATGTTTTTCAATGGCAAAAATCAATGAATATTGTAAATGCACAAACAGTAATATCTCCACATTGCACGGTGCAATTCTGAAATTTTTAGCTTTTTCCTGTTAATCCTAGCATGATAAAGAAGATTCAAAGAGAGTGAGATGCCAGCTCCTTTCATTCAGTCAGTAGCTTCAAACATTTCTGGTATATGAAAAACATGTTTTTCAATGGCAAAAATCAATGAATATTGTAAATGCACAAACAGTAATATCTCCACATTGCACGGTGCAATTCTGAAATTTTTAGCTTTTTCCTGTTAATCCTAGCATGATAAAGAAGATTCAAAGAGAGTGAGATGCCAGCTCCTTTCATTCAGTCAGTAGCTTCAAACATTTCTGGTATATGAAAAACATGTTTTTCAATGGCAAAAATCAATGAATATTGTAAATGCACAAACAGTAATATCTCCACATTGCACGGTGCAATTCTGAAATTTTTAGCTTTTTCCTGTTAATCCTAGCATGATAAAGAAGATTCAAAGAGAGTGAGATGCCAGCTCCTTTCATTCAGTCAGTAGCTTCAAACATTTCTGGTATATGAAAAACATGTTTTTCAATGGCAAAAATCAATGAATATTGTAAATGCACAAACAGTAATATCTCCACATTGCACGGTGCAATTCTGAAATTTTTAGCTTTTTCCTGTTAATCCTAGCATGATAAAGAAGATTCAAAGAGAGTGAGATGCCAGCTCCTTTCATTCAGTCAGTAGCTTCAAACATTTCTGGTATATGAAAAACATGTTTTTCAATGGCAAAAATCAATGAATATTGTAAATGCACAAACAGTAATATCTCCACATTGCACGGTGCAATTCTGAAATTTTTAGCTTTTTCCTGTTAATCCTAGCATGATAAAGAAGATTCAAAGAGAGTGAGATGCCAGCTCCTTTCATTCAGTCAGTAGCTTCAAACATTTCTGGTATATGAAAAACATGTTTTTCAATGGCAAAAATCAATGAATATTGTAAATGCACAAACAGTAATATCTCCACATTGCACGGTGCAATTCTGAAATTTTTAGCTTTTTCCTGTTAATCCTAGCATGATAAAGAAGATTCAAAGAGAGTGAGATGCCAGCTCCTTTCATTCAGTCAGTAGCTTCAAACATTTCTGGTATATGAAAAACATGTTTTTCAATGGCAAAAATCAATGAATATTGTAAATGCACAAACAGTAATATCTCCACATTGCACGGTGCAATTCTGAAATTTTTTGCTTTTTCCTGCTAATCCTAGCATGATAAAGAAGATTCAAAGAGAGTGAGATGCCAGCTCCTTTCATTCAGTCAGTAGCTTCAAACATTTCTGGTATATGAAAAACATGTTTTTCAATGGCAAAAATCAATGAATATTGTAAATGCACAAACAGTAATATCTCCACATTGCAAGGTGCAATTCTGAAATTTTTTGCTTTTTCCTGCTAATCCTAGCATGATAAAGAAGATTCAAAGAGAGTGAGATGCCAGCTCCTTTCATTCAGTCAGTAGCTTCAAACATTTCTGGTATATGAAAAACATGTTTTTCAATGGCAAAAATCAATGAATATTGTAAATGCACAAACAGTAATATCTCCACATTGCAAGGTGCAATTCTGAAATTTTTAGCTTTTTCCTGTTAATCCTAGCATGATAAAGAAGA
Source organism: Phyllobates terribilis (assembly GCF_046119375.1). Classification (NCBI taxonomy): domain Eukaryota; kingdom Metazoa; phylum Chordata; class Amphibia; order Anura; family Dendrobatidae; genus Phyllobates; species Phyllobates terribilis. The sequence goes on from NW_027365473.1 coordinate 99,201, forward strand.
TTCAAAGAGAGTGAGATGCCAGCTCCTTTCATTCAGTCAGTAGCTTCAAACATTTCTGGACGTTTTTCAATGGCAAAAATCAATGAATATTGTAAATGCACAAACAGTAATATCTCCACATTGCAAGGTGCAATTCTGAAATTTTTAGCTTTTTCCTGTTAATCCTAGCATGATAAAGAAGATTCAAAGAGAGTGAGATGCCAGCTCCTTTCATTCAGTCAGTAGCTTCAAACATTTCTGGTATATGAAAAACATGTTTTTCAATGGCAAAAATCAATGAATATTGTAAATGCACAAACAGTAATATCTCCACATTGCACGGTGCAATTCTGAAATTTTTAGCTTTTTCCTGTTAATCCTAGCATGATAAAGAAGATTCAAAGAGAGTGAGATGCCAGCTCCTTTCATTCAGTCAGTAGCTTCAAACATTTCTGGTATATGAAAAACATGTTTTTCAATGGCAAAAATCAATGAATATTGTAAATGCACAAACAGTAATATCTCCACATTGCACGGTGCAATTCTGAAATTTTTTGCTTTTTCCTGCTAATCCTAGCATGATAAAGAAGATTCAAAGAGAGTGAGATGCCAGCTCCTTTCATTCAGTCAGTAGCTTCAAACATTTCTGGACGTTTTTCAATGGCAAAAATCAATGAATATTGTAAATGCACAAACAGTAATATCTCCACATTGCAAGGTGCAATTCTGAAATTTTTAGCTTTTTCCTGTTAATCCTAGCATGATAAAGAAGATTCAAAGAGAGTGAGATGCCAGCTCCTTTCATTCAGTCAGTAGCTTCAAACATTTCTGGTATATGAAAAACATGTTTTTCAATGGCAAAAATCAATGAATATTGTAAATGCACAAACAGTAATATCTCCACATTGCACGGTGCAATTCTGAAATTTTTAGCTTTTTCCTGTTAATCCTAGCATGATAAAGAAGATTCAAAGAGAGTGAGATGCCAGCTCCTTTCATTCAGTCAGTAGCTTCAAACATTTCTGGTATATGAAAAACATGTTTTTCAATGGCAAAAATCAATGAATATTGTAAATGCACAAACAGTAATATCTCCACATTGCAAGGTGCAATTCTGAAATTTTTAGCTTTTTCCTGTTAAACCTAGCATGATAAAGAAGATTCAAAGAGAGTGAGATGCCAGCTCCTTTCATTCAGTCAGTAGCTTCAAACATTTCTGGTATATGAAAAACATGTTTTTCAATGGCAAAAATCAATGAATATTGTAAATGCACAAACAGTAATATCTCCACATTGCAAGGTGCAATTCTGAAATTTTTAGCTTTTTCCTGTTAATCCTAGCATGATAAAGAAGATTCAAAGAGAGTGAGATGCCAGCTCCTTTCATTCAGTCAGTAGCTTCAAACATTTCTGGTATATGAAAAACATGTTTTTCAATGGCAAAAATCAATGAATATTGTAAATGCACAAACAGTAATATCTCCACATTGCACGGTGCAATTCTGAAATTTTTAGCTTTTTCCTGTTAATCCTAGCATGATAAAGAAGATTCAAAGAGAGTGAGATGCCAGCTCCTTTCATTCAGTCAGTAGCTTCAAACATTTCTGGTATATGAAAAACATGTTTTTCAATGGCAAAAATCAATGAATATTGTAAATGAACAAACAGTAATATCTCCACATTGCACGGTGCAATTCTGAAATTTTTAGCTTTTTCCTGCTAATCCTAGCATGATAAAGAAGATTCAAAGAGAGTGAGATGCCAGCTCCTTTCATTCAGTCAGCAGCTTCAAACATTTCTGGTATATGAAAAACATGTTTTTCAATGGCAAAAATCAATGAATATTGTAAATGCACAAACAGTAATATCTCCACATTGCAAGGTGCAATTCTGAAATTTTTAGCTTTTTCCTGTTAATCCTAGCATGATAAAGAAGATTCAAAGAGAGTGAGATGCCAGCTCCTTTCATTCAGTCAGTAGCTTCAAACATTTCTGGACGTTTTTCAATGGCAAAAATCAATGAATATTGTAAATGCACAAACAGTAATATCTCCACATTGCAAGGTGCAATTCTGAAATTTTTTGCTTTTTCCTGCTAATCCTAGCATGATAAAGAAGATTCAAAGAGAGTGAGATGCCAGCTCCTTTCATTCAGTCAGTAGCTTCAAACATTTCTGGTATATGAAAAACATGTTTTTCAATGGCAAAAATCAATGAATATTGTAAATGCACAAACAGTAATATCTCCACATTGCACGGTGCAATTCTGAAATTTTTAGCTTTTTCCTGTTAATCCTAGCATGATAAAGAAGATTCAAAGAGAGTGAGATGCCAGCTCCTTTCATTCAGTCAGTAGCTTCAAACATTTCTGGTATATGAAAAACATGTTTTTCAATGGCAAAAATCAATGAATATTGTAAATGCACAAACAGTAATATCTCCACATTGCACGGTGCAATTCTGAAATTTTTAGCTTTTTCCTGTTAATCCTAGCATGATAAAGAAGATTCAAAGAGAGTGAGATGCCAGCTCTTTTCATTCAGTCAGTAGCTTCAAACATTTCTGGACGTTTTTCAATGGCAAAAATCAATGAATATTGTAAATGCACAAACAGTAATATCTCCACATTGCACGGTGCAATTCTGAAATTTTTAGCTTTTTCCTGTTAATCCTAGCATGATAAAGAAGATTCAAAGAGAGTGAGATGCCAGCTCCTTTCATTCAGTCAGTAGCTTCAAACATTTCTGGTATATGAAAAACATGTTTTTCAATGGCAAAAATCAATGAATATTGTAAATGCACAAACAGTAATATCTCCACATTGCACGGTGCAATTCTGAAATTTTTTGCTTTTTCCTGTTAATCCTAGCATGATAAAGAAGATTCAAAGAGAGTGAGATGCCAGCTCCTTTCATTCAGTCAGTAGCTTCAAACATTTCTGGTATATGAAAAACATGTTTTTCAATGGCAAAAATCAATGAATATTGTAAATGCACAAACAGTAATATCTCCACATTGCAAGGTGCAATTCTGAAATTTTTAGCTTTTTCCTGTTAATCCTAGCATGATAAAGAAGATTCAAAGAGAGTGAGATGCCAGCTCCTTTCATTCAGTCAGTAGCTTCAAACATTTCTGGACGTTTTTCAATGGCAAAAATCAATGAATATTGTAAATGCACAAACAGTAATATCTCCACATTGCAAGGTGCAATTCTGAAATTTTTAGCTTTTTCCTGTTAATCCTAGCATGATAAAGAAGATTCAAAGAGAGTGAGATGCCAGCTCCTTTCATTCAGTCAGTAGCTTCAAACATTTCTGGTATATGAAAAACATGTTTTTCAATGGCAAAAATCAATGAATATTGTAAATGCACAAACAGTAATATCTCCACATTGCACGGTGCAATTCTGAAATTTTTAGCTTTTTCCTGTTAATCCTAGCATGATAAAGAAGATTCAAAGAGAGTGAGATGCCAGCTCCTTTCATTCAGTCAGTAGCTTCAAACATTTCTGGTATATGAAAAACATGTTTTTCAATGGCAAAAATCAATGAATATTGTAAATGCACAAACAGTAATATCTCCACATTGCACGGTGCAATTCTGAAATTTTTTGCTTTTTCCTGCTAATCCTAGCATGATAAAGAAGATTCAAAGAGAGTGAGATGCCAGCTCCTTTCATTCAGTCAGTAGCTTCAAACATTTCTGGACGTTTTTCAATGGCAAAAATCAATGAATATTGTAAATGCACAAACAGTAATATCTCCACATTGCAAGGTGCAATTCTGAAATTTTTAGCTTTTTCCTGTTAATCCTAGCATGATAAAGAAGATTCAAAGAGAGTGAGATGCCAGCTCCTTTCATTCAGTCAGTAGCTTCAAACATTTCTGGTATATGAAAAACATGTTTTTCAATGGCAAAAATCAATGAATATTGTAAATGCACAAACAGTAATATCTCCACATTGCACGGTGCAATTCTGAAATTTTTAGCTTTTTCCTGTTAATCCTAGCATGATAAAGAAGATTCAAAGAGAGTGAGATGCCAGCTCCTTTCATTCAGTCAGTAGCTTCAAACATTTCTGGTATATGAAAAACATGTTTTTCAATGGCAAAAATCAATGAATATTGTAAATGCACAAACAGTAATATCTCCACATTGCAAGGTGCAATTCTGAAATTTTTAGCTTTTTCCTGTTAATCCTAGCATGATAAAGAAGATTCAAAGAGAGTGAGATGCCAGCTCCTTTCATTCAGTCAGTAGCTTCAAACATTTCTGGTATATGAAAAACATGTTTTTCAATGGCAAAAATCAATGAATATTGTAAATGCACAAACAGTAATATCTCCACATTGCAAGGTGCAATTCTGAAATTTTTAGCTTTTTCCTGTTAATCCTAGCATGATAAAGAAGATTCAAAGAGAGTGAGATGCCAGCTCCTTTCATTCAGTCAGTAGCTTCAAACATTTCTGGTATATGAAAAACATGTTTTTCAATGGCAAAAATCAATGAATATTGTAAATGCACAAACAGTAATATCTCCACATTGCACGGTGCAATTCTGAAATTTTTAGCTTTTTCCTGTTAATCCTAGCATGATAAAGAAGATTCAAAGAGAGTGAGATGCCAGCTCCTTTCATTCAGTCAGTAGCTTCAAACATTTCTGGTATATGAAAAACATGTTTTTCAATGGCAAAAATCAATGAATATTGTAAATGAACAAACAGTAATATCTCCACATTGCACGGTGCAATTCTGAAATTTTTAGCTTTTTCCTGCTAATCCTAGCATGATAAAGAAGATTCAAAGAGAGTGAGATGCCAGCTCCTTTCATTCAGTCAGCAGCTTCAAACATTTCTGGTATATGAAAAACATGTTTTTCAATGGCAAAAATCAATGAATATTGTAAATGCACAAACAGTAATATCTCCACATTGCAAGGTGCAATTCTGAAATTTTTAGCTTTTTCCTGTTAATCCTAGCATGATAAAGAAGATTCAAAGAGAGTGAGATGCCAGCTCCTTTCATTCAGTCAGTAGCTTCAAACATTTCTGGACGTTTTTCAATGGCAAAAATCAATGAATATTGTAAATGCACAAACAGTAATATCTCCACATTGCAAGGTGCAATTCTGAAATTTTTTGCTTTTTCCTGCTAATCCTAGCATGATAAAGAAGATTCAAAGAGAGTGAGATGCCAGCTCCTTTCATTCAGTCAGTAGCTTCAAACATTTCTGGTATATGAAAAACATGTTTTTCAATGGCAAAAATCAATGAATATTGTAAATGCACAAACAGTAATATCTCCACATTGCACGGTGCAATTCTGAAATTTTTAGCTTTTTCCTGTTAATCCTAGCATGATAAAGAAGATTCAAAGAGAGTGAGATGCCAGCTCCTTTCATTCAGTCAGTAGCTTCAAACATTTCTGGTATATGAAAAACATGTTTTTCAATGGCAAAAATCAATGAATATTGTAAATGCACAAACAGTAATATCTCCACATTGCACGGTGCAATTCTGAAATTTTTAGCTTTTTCCTGTTAATCCTAGCATGATAAAGAAGATTCAAAGAGAGTGAGATGCCAGCTCTTTTCATTCAGTCAGTAGCTTCAAACATTTCTGGACGTTTTTCAATGGCAAAAATCAATGAATATTGTAAATGCACAAACAGTAATATCTCCACATTGCACGGTGCAATTCTGAAATTTTTAGCTTTTTCCTGTTAATCCTAGCATGATAAAGAAGATTCAAAGAGAGTGAGATGCCAGCTCCTTTCATTCAGTCAGTAGCTTCAAACATTTCTGGTATATGAAAAACATGTTTTTCAATGGCAAAAATCAATGAATATTGTAAATGCACAAACAGTAATATCTCCACATTGCACGGTGCAATTCTGAAATTTTTTGCTTTTTCCTGTTAATCCTAGCATGATAAAGAAGATTCAAAGAGAGTGAGATGCCAGCTCCTTTCATTCAGTCAGTAGCTTCAAACATTTCTGGACGTTTTTCAATGGCAAAAATCAATGAATATTGTAAATGCACAAACAGTAATATCTCCACATTGCACGGTGCAATTCTGAAATTTTTTGCTTTTTCCTGCTAATCCTAGCATGATAAAGAAGATTCAAAGAGAGTGAGATGCCAGCTCCTTTCATTCAGTCAGTAGCTTCAAACATTTCTGGTATATGAAAAACATGTTTTTCAATGGCAAAAATCAATGAATATTGTAAATGCACAAACAGTAATATCTCCACATTGCACGGTGCAATTCTGAAATTTTTAGCTTTTTCCTGCTAATCCTAGCATGATAAAGAAGATTCAAAGAGAGTGAGATGCCAGCTCCTTTCATTCAGTCAGTAGCTTCAAACATTTCTGGTATATGAAAAACATGTTTTTCAATGGCAAAAATCAATGAATATTGTAAATGCACAAACAGTAATATCTCCACATTGCACGGTGCAATTCTGAAATTTTTAGCTTTTTCCTGTTAATCCTAGCATGATAAAGAAGATTCAAAGAGAGTGAGATGCCAGCTCCTTTCATTCAGTCAGTAGCTTCAAACATTTCTGGTATATGAAAAACATGTTTTTCAATGGCAAAAATCAATGAATATTGTAAATGCACAAACAGTAATATCTCTATATTGCACGGTGCAATTCTGAAATTTTTTGCTTTTTCCTGCTAATCCTAGCATGATAAAGAAGATTCAAAGAGAGTGAGATGCCAGCTCCTTTCATTCAGTCAGTAGCTTCAAACATTTCTGGACGTTTTTCAATGGCAAAAATCAATGAATATTGTAAATGCACAAACAGTAATATCTCCACATTGCACGGTGCAATTCTGAAATTTTTTGCTTTTTCCTGCTAATCCTAGCATGATAAAGAAGATTCAAAGAGAGTGAGATGCCAGCTCCTTTCATTCAGTCAGTAGCTTCAAACATTTCTGGTATATGAAAAACATGTTTTTCAATGGCAAAAATCAATGAATATTGTAAATGCACAAACAGTAATATCTCCACATTGCACGGTGCAATTCTGAAATTTTTAGCTTTTTCCTGTTAATCCTAGCATGATAAAGAAGATTCAAAGAGAGTGAGATGCCAGCTCCTTTCATTCAGTCAGTAGCTTCAAACATTTCTGGTATATGAAAAACATGTTTTTCAATGGCAAAAATCAATGAATATTGTAAATGCACAAACAGTAATATCTCCACATTGCACGGTGCAATTCTGAAAATTTTAGCTTTTTCCTGTTAATCCTAGCATGATAAAGAAGATTCAAAGAGAGTGAGATGCCAGCTCCTTTCATTCAGTCAGTAGCTTCAAAAATTTCTGGTATATGAAAAACATGTTTTTCAATGGCAAAAATCAATGAATATTGTAAATGCACAAACAGTAATATCTCCACATTGCACGGTGCAATTCTGAAATTTTTAGCTTTTTCCTGTTAATCCTAGCATGATAAAGAAGATTCAAAGAGAGTGAGATGCCAGCTCCTTTCATTCAGTCAGTAGCTTCAAACATTTCTGGTATATGAAAAACATGTTTTTCAATTGGCAAAAATCAATGAATATTGTAAATGCACAAACAGTAATATCTCCACATTGCACGGTGCAATTCTGAAATTTTTAGCTTTTTCCTGTTAATCCTAGCATGATAAAGAAGATTCAAAGAGAGTGAGATGCCAGCTCCTTTCATTCAGTCAGTAGCTTCAAACATTTCTGGTATATGAAAAACATGTTTTTCAATGGCAAAAATCAATGAATATTGTAAATGCACAAACAGTAATATCTCCACATTGCACGGTGCAATTCTGAAAATTTTAGCTTTTTCCTGTTAATCCTAGCATGATAAAGAAGATTCAAAGAGAGTGAGATGCCAGCTCCTTTCATTCAGTCAGTAGCTTCAAACATTTCTGGTATATGAAAAACATGTTTTTCAATGGCAAAAATCAATGAATATTGTAAATGCACAAACAGTAATATCTCCACATTGCACGGTGCAATTCTGAAATTTTTAGCTTTTTCCTGTTAATCCTAGCATGATAAAGAAGATTCAAAGAGAGTGAGATGCCAGCTCCTTTCATTCAGTCAGTAGCTTCAAACATTTCTGGTATATGAAAAACATGTTTTTCAATGGCAAAAATCAATGAATATTGTAAATGCACAAACAGTAATATCTCCACATTGCACGGTGCAATTCTGAAAATTTTAGCTTTTTCCTGTTAATCCTAGCATGATAAAGAAGATTCAAAGAGAGTGAGATGCCAGCTCCTTTCATTCAGTCAGTAGCTTCAAAAATTTCTGGTATATGAAAAACATGTTTTTCAATGGCAAAAATCAATGAATATTGTAAATGCACAAACAGTAATATCTCCACATTGCAAGGTGCAATTCTGAAATTTTTTGCTTTTTCCTGCTAATCCTAGCATGATAAAGAAGATTCAAAGAGAGTGAGATGCCAGCTCCTTTCATTCAGTCAGTAGCTTCAAACATTTCTGGTATATGAAAAACATGTTTTTCAATGGCAAAAATCAATGAATATTGTAAATGCACAAACAGTAATATCTCCACATTGCAAGGTGCAATTCTGAAATTTTTAGCTTTTTCCTGTTAATCCTAGCATGATAAAGAAGATTCAAAGAGAGTGAGATGCCAGCTCCTTTCATTCAGTCAGTAGCTTCAAACATTTCTGGACGTTTTTCAATGGCAAAAATCAATGAATATTGTAAATGCACAAACAGTAATATCTCCACATTGCAAGGTGCAATTCTGAAATTTTTAGCTTTTTCCTGTTAATCCTAGCATGATAAAGAAGATTCAAAGAGAGTGAGATGCCAGCTCCTTTCATTCAGTCAGTAGCTTCAAACATTTCTGGTATATGAAAAACATGTTTTTCAATGGCAAAAATCAATGAATATTGTAAATGCACAAACAGTAATATCTCCACATTGCACGGTGCAATTCTGAAATTTTTAGCTTTTTCCTGTTAATCCTAGCATGATAAAGAAGATTCAAAGAGAGTGAGATGCCAGCTCCTTTCATTCAGTCAGTAGCTTCAAACATTTCTGGTATATGAAAAACATGTTTTTCAATGGCAAAAATCAATGAATATTGTAAATGCACAAACAGTAATATCTCCACATTGCACGGTGCAATTCTGAAATTTTTAGCTTTTTCCTGTTAATCCTAGCATGATAAAGAAGATTCAAAGAGAGTGAGATGCCAGCTCCTTTCATTCAGTCAGTAGCTTCAAACATTTCTGGTATATGAAAAACATGTTTTTCAATGGCAAAAATCAATGAATATTGTAAATGCACAAACAGTAATATCTCCACATTGCACGGTGCAATTCTGAAATTTTTAGCTTTTTCCTGTTAATCCTAGCATGATAAAGAAGATTCAAAGAGAGTGAGATGCCAGCTCCTTTCATTCAGTCAGTAGCTTCAAACATTTCTGGTATATGAAAAACATGTTTTTCAATGGCAAAAATCAATGAATATTGTAAATGCACAAACAGTAATATCTCCACATTGCACGGTGCAATTCTGAAATTTTTTGCTTTTTCCTGCTAATCCTAGCATGATAAAGAAGATTCAAAGAGAGTGAGATGCCAGCTCCTTTCATTCAGTCAGTAGCTTCAAACATTTCTGGTATATGAAAAACATGTTTTTCAATGGCAAAAATCAATGAATATTGTAAATGCACAAACAGTAATATCTCCACATTGCAAGGTGCAATTCTGAAATTTTTTGCTTTTTCCTGCTAATCCTAGCATGATAAAGAAGATTCAAAGAGAGTGAGATGCCAGCTCCTTTCATTCAGTCAGTAGCTTCAAACATTTCTGGTATATGAAAAACATATTTTTCAATGGCAAAAATCAATGAATATTGTAAATGCACAAACAGTAATTTCTCCACATTGCAAGGTGCAATTCTGAAATTTTTAGCTTTTTCCTGTTAATCCTAGCATGATAAAGAAGATTCAAAGAGAGTGAGATGCCAGCTCCTTTCATTCAGTCAGTAGCTTCAAACATTTCTGGACGTTTTTCAATGGCAAAAATCAATGAATATTGTAAATGCACAAACAGTAATATCTCCACATTGCAAGGTGCAATTCTGAAATTTTTAGCTTTTTCCTGTTAATCCTAGCATGATAAAGAAGATTCAAAGAGAGTGAGATGCCAGCTCCTTTCATTCAGTCAGTAGCTTCAAACATTTCTGGTATATGAAAAACATGTTTTTCAATGGCAAAAATCAATGAATATTGTAAATGCACAAACAGTAATATCTCCACATTGCACGGTGCAATTCTGAAATTTTTAGCTTTTTCCTGTTAATCCTAGCATGATAAAGAAGATTCAAAGAGAGTGAGATGCCAGCTCCTTTCATTCAGTCAGTAGCTTCAAACATTTCTGGTATATGAAAAACATGTTTTTCAATGGCAAAAATCAATGAATATTGTAAATGCACAAACAGTAATATCTCCACATTGCACGGTGAAATTCTGAAATTTTTTGCTTTTTCCTGCTAATCCTAGCATGATAAAGAAGATTCAAAGAGAGTGAGATGCCAGCTCCTTTCATTCAGTCAGTAGCTTCAAACATTTCTGGACGTTTTTCAATGGCAAAAATCAATGAATATTGTAAATGCACAAACAGTAATATCTCCACATTGCAAGGTGCAATTCTGAAATTTTTAGCTTTTTCCTGTTAATCCTAGCATGATAAAGAAGATTCAAAGAGAGTGAGATGCCAGCTCCTTTCATTCAGTCAGTAGCTTCAAACATTTCTGGTATATGAAAAACATGTTTTTCAATGGCAAAAATCAATGAATATTGTAAATGCACAAACAGTAATATCTCCACATTGCACGGTGCAATTCTGAAATTTTTAGCTTTTTCCTGTTAATCCTAGCATGATAAAGAAGATTCAAAGAGAGTGAGATGCCAGCTCCTTTCATTCAGTCAGTAGCTTCAAACATTTCTGGTATATGAAAAACATGTTTTTCAATGGCAAAAATCAATGAATATTGTAAATGCACAAACAGTAATATCTCCACATTGCAAGGTGCAATTCTGAAATTTTTAGCTTTTTCCTGTTAATCCTAGCATGATAAAGAAGATTCAAAGAGAGTGAGATGCCAGCTCCTTTCATTCAGTCAGTAGCTTCAAACATTTCTGGTATATGAAAAACATGTTTTTCAATGGCAAAAATCAATGAATATTGTAAATGCACAAACAGTAATATCTCCACATTGCAAGGTGCAATTCTGAAATTTTTAGCTTTTTCCTGTTAATCCTAGCATGATAAAGAAGATTCAAAGAGAGTGAGATGCCAGCTCCTTTCATTCAGTCAGTAGCTTCAAACATTTCTGGTATATGAAAAACATGTTTTTCAATGGCAAAAATCAATGAATATTGTAAATGCACAAACAGTAATATCTCGACATTGCACGGTGCAATTCTGAAATTTTTAGCTTTTTCCTGTTAATCCTAGCATGATAAAGAAGATTCAAAGAGAGTGAGATGCCAGCTCCTTTCATTCAGTCAGTAGCTTCAAACATTTCTGGTATATGAAAAACATGTTTTTCAATGGCAAAAATCAATGAATATTGTAAATGAACAAACAGTAATATCTCCACATTGCACGGTGCAATTCTGAAATTTTTAGCTTTTTCCTGCTAATCCTAGCATGATAAAGAAGATTCAAAGAGAGTGAGATGCCAGCTCCTTTCATTCAGTCAGTAGCTTCAAACATTTCTGGTATATGAAAAACATGTTTTTCAATGGCAAAAATCAATGAATATTGTAAATGCACAAACAGTAATATCTCCACATTGCAAGGTGCAATTCTGAAATTTTTAGCTTTTTCCTGTTAATCCTAGCATGATAAAGAAGATTCAAAGAGAGTGAGATGCCAGCTCCTTTCATTCAGTCAGTAGCTTCAAACATTTCTGGTATATGAAAAACATGTTTTTCAATGGCAAAAATCAATGAATATTGTAAATGCACAAACAGTAATATCTCCACATTGCACGGTGCAATTCTGAAATTT
>NW_027365474.1:0-55000 GCF_046119375.1 Phyllobates terribilis
CAATCATCCCCCCAACAGCCGGGGACCCCGCCAATCATCCCCCCAACACCCGGGGACCCCGCCAATCATCCCCCCAACAGCCGGGGACCCCGCCAATCATCCCCCCAACAGCCGGGGACCCCGCCAATCATCCCCCCAACAGCCGGGGACCCCGCCAATCATCCCCCCAACAGCCGGGGACCCCGCCAATCATCCCCCCAACAGCCGGGGACCCCGCCAATCATCCCCCCAACAGCCGGGGACCCCGCCAATCATCCCCCCAACAGCCGGGGACCCCGCCAATCATCCCCCCAACAGCCGGGGACACCACTAATATAACCAGGACCCCGCTGATACACTGGGGGATCTGTGGTCACCTTTCTCCAGTAGATCCTTGATCTGGGTCGTGTGCTGGGACAGGAGAGCAGAGCGGGGAATCGAGCAGATCACTTCCCCTGCAGGGAGATCCTCATGTGTCAGCACCCCATACTGCCAGACCGAGTCTTCTGCGCTAATGTACACCTGAAGAACAGACAGACAGCGGCCATAATGGTGTCCCCCACTCTCCCCTGCAGTAGGAGGCAGCGTGACACCCAGTATGTCAGGACCCCAAACAATACTCCACCTTTGGGTTCAGTTGAATGGAAACTTTTTGGCACCAGCCGAGAAAATGTAGGAGTGCAGCCTTCTCCTCATCCTCCCCTACCTGAAAACAAGGAAAAACCAAACTGGTAGAACCAGTGCAGTACTGGTGATGTCATAGAGTGCACCCAGTGATGTCATGACACGGGGCGCCCTGTGACGTCCTATAGTGCACCCGGTGATGTCATGACAAGGGGCGCCCTGTGACGTCCTATAGTGCACCCGGTGATGTCATGACACGGGGCGCCCTGTGACGTCCTATAGTGCACCCGGTGATGTCATGACACGGGGCGCCCTGTGACGTCCTATAGTGCACCCGGTGATGTCATGACACGGGGCGCCCTGTGACGTCCTATAGTGCACCCGGTGATGTCATGACACGGGGCGCCCTGTGACGTCCTATAGTGCACCCGGTGATGTCATGACACGGGGCGCCCTGTGACGTCCTATAGTGCACCCGGTGATGTCATGACACGGGGCGCCCTGTGACGTCCTATAGTGCACCCGGTGCTGTCATGACACGGGGCGCCCTGTGACGTCCTATAGTGCACCCGGTGCTGTCATGACACGGGGCGCCCTGTGACGTCCTATAGTGCACCCGGTGATGTCATGACACGGGGCGCCCTGTGACGTCCTATAGTGCACCCGGTGATGTCATGACACGGGGCGCCCTGTGACGTCCTATAGTGCACCCGGTGATGTCATGACACGGGGCGCCCTGTGACGTCCTATAGTGCACCCGGTGATGTCATGACACGGGGCGCCCTGTGACGTCCTATAGTGCACCCGGTGATGTCATGACACGGGGCGCCCTGTGACGTCCTATAGTGCACCCGGTGCTGTCATGACACGGGGCGCCCTGTGACGTCCTATAGTGCACCCGGTGCTGTCATGACACGGGGCGCCCTGTGACGTCCTATAGTGCACCCGGTGATGTCATGACACGGGGCGCCCTGTGACGTCCTATAGTGCACCCGGTGATGTCATGACACGGGGCGCCCTGTGACGTCCTATAGTGCACCCGGTGATGTCATGACACGGGGCGCCCTGTGACGTCCTATAGTGCACCCGGTGATGTCATGACACGGGGCGCCCTGTGACGTCCTATAGTGCACCCGGTGATGTCATGACACGGGGCGCCCTGTGACGTCCTATAGTGCACCCGGTGCTGTCATGACACGGGGCGCCCTGTGACGTCCTATAGTGCACCCGGTGCTGTCATAACACGGGGCGCCCTGTGACGTCCTATAGTGCACCCGGTGATGTCATGACACGGGGCGCCCTGTGACGTCCTATAGTGCACCCGGTGATGTCATAACACGGGGCGCCCTGTGACGTCCTATAGTGCACCCGGTGATGTCATACACTGAACAATGACGTTGTCCGAAGACGCTGCGGCCACAGGAGCGGGTTTAGGCCTGTAGTAGTGCGGCCTGTGGAGCTATGTGGAATAGCGGCTCCTGCACACTGGAGAAACAGCGGCAGCGTCTCCGGACTCGTCTCCATCGGTCAGTGATCGCACAGGAGCTGCCGCAGCGCCTCCGGGTGATTGTGGTGGCCTCGGTGCCTGGAGACGGTGTGTCCGCACACAGCAGTGACGTCCGCCCTCCCCGGTGCAGTCAGTCACCCCGCGGCTCCGGCACCTTCCGTCTCTTGCTCTCCGCGCTCATGCTGCCTCCTCTGCGGCTTCACTCAGCGCGTGTTTCCGGGTGAGGTGGTCACGTGTCATACTGCCGGCGCGAGCTGGGCTTGGAACAGTCACGTGGGTTACATAAACTCCGCCCTTCGTAGATGATCGGTTCCCGGCTGAGAGGCGGAGCTCCGGCTGCTGTCACCGCGGAATTAGAGAACGGGACTGGAGCAGCCCGGCCGCCAGGGACGCTATAGAGCAGCTCGGAGGTGACCGGAGATCAGCGCGGGGCACCAGTTACCAGGGAGATAACGGCGCCGGGGGAGGAGCTGCGTGTGAGGGGAGGAGCATGGCCAGGAGGAGGGGCTGTGTGAAGGGAGGAGCATGGGCAGTGGGCAGTGGGCAGTGGGGGAGCTGGGAGGGGAGTAGCATGGCCAGGAGGAGGGGCTGTGTGAGGGGAGGAGGAGGGGCTGTGTGAGGGGAGGAGCATGGCCAGGAGGAGGGGCTGTGTGAGGGGAGGAGGAGGGGCTGTGTGAGGGGAGGAGCATGGCCAGGAGGAGGGGCTGTGTGAGGGGAGGAGCATGGCCAGGAGGAGGGGCTGTGTGAGGGGAGGAGCATGGCCAGGAGGAGGGGCTGTGTGAGGGGAGGAGCATGGCCAGGAGGAGGGGCTGTGTGAGGGGAGGAGGAGGGGCTGTGTGAGGGGAGGAGCATGGCCAGGAGGAGGGGCTGTGTGAGGGGAGGAGCATGGCCAGGAGGAGGGGCTGTGTGAGGGGAGGAGCATGGCCAGGAGGAGGGGCTGTGTGAGGGGAGGAGCATGGCCAGGAGGAGGGGCTGTGTGAGGGGAGGAGCATGGCCAGGAGGAGGGGCTGTGTGAGGGGAGGAGGAGGGGCTGTGTGAGGGGAGGAGCATGGGCAGTAGGAGGAGCTGTGTGAGGGGAGGAGCATGGCCAGGAGGAGGGGCTGTGTGAGGGGAGGAGCATGGGCAGTGGGGGAGCTGTGAGGGGAGGAGCATGGCCAGGAGGAGGGGCTGTGTGAGGGGAGGAGGAGGGGCTGTGTGAGGGGAGGAGCATGGCCAGGAGGAGGGGCTGTGTGAGGGGAGGAGGAGGGGCTGTGTGAGGGGAGGAACATGGGCAGTGGGGGGAGCTGTGAGGGGAGGAGCATGGGCAGTGGAGGGAGCTGTGTGAGGGGAGGAGCATGGGCAGTAGGAGGAGCTGTGTGAGGGGAGGAGCATGGCCAGGAGGAGGGGCTGTGTGAGGGGAGGAGCATGGGCAGTGGGGGGAGCTGTGAGAGGGGAGGAGTATGGGCAGTGGGGGGAGCTGTGAGAGGGGAGGAGTATGGGCAGTGGGGGGAGCTGTGAGGAGAGGAGCATAGGCAGTGGGGGGAGCTGTGAGAGGGGAGGGGTATGGGCAGTGGGAGGAGCTGTGTGAGGGGAGGAGCATGGACAGTGGGGGGAGCTGTGAGATGGGAGGAGTATGGGCAGTGGGGGGAGCTGTGTGAGGGGAGGAGCATAGGCAGTAGGAGGAGCTGTGTGAGGGGAGGAGCATGGGCAGTGGGGGGAGCTGTGAGAGGGGAGGAGTATGGGCAGTGGGGGGAGCTGTGAGGAGAGGAGCATAGGCAGTGGGGGGAGCTGTGAGAGGGGAGGGGTATGGGCAGTGGGAGGAGCTGTGTGAGGGGAGGAGCATGGACAGTGGGGGGAGCTGTGAGAGGGGAGGAGTATGGGCAGTGGGGGGAGCTGTGTGAGGGGAGGAGCATAGGCAGTAGGAGGAGCTGTGTGAGGGGAGGAGCATGGGCAGTGGGGGGAGCTGTGAGCGGGGAGGAGCATGGGCAGTGGGGGGAGCTGTGAGAGGGGAGGAGCATGGGCAGTGGGGGGAGCTGTGAGAGGGGAGGAGTATGGGCAGTGGGGGAAGCTGTGAGAGGGGAGGAGCATGGGCAGTGGGGGGAGCTGTGAGAGGGGAGGAGCATGGGCAGTGGGGGGGAGCTGTGAGAGGGGAGGAGCATGGGCAGTGGGGGGAGCTGTGAGAGGGGAGGAGTATGGGCAGTGGGGGAAGCTGTGAGAGGGGAGGCGTATGGGCAGTGGGGGAAGCTGTGAGAGGGGAGGAGCATGGGCAGTGGGGGGAGCTGTGAGAGGGGAGGAGCATGGGCAGTGGGGGAGCTGTGAGAGGGGAGGAGCATGGGCAGTGGGGGGAGCTGTGAGAGGGGAGGAGCATGGGCAGTGGGGGGAGCTGTGAGAGGGGAGGAGCATGGGCAGTGGGAGGAGCTGTGTGAGGGAGGGGCAGGGGAGGAGCTATGTAAGGGCGGGGCAGAAGAGGAGCATAGGCTTTGGGTGGAGCTATGTGAGGAGAGGGAATGCCAAGAGTGTGCAAAGCCGTCATCAAAGCAAAAGGTGGCTACTGTGAAGACCCTAGAATATAAGACATATTTTCAGTTGTTTCACACTTTTTTGTTAAGTATATAATTCCACATGTGGTAATTCATAGTTTTGATGCCTTCAGTGTGAATGTACAATTTCCATAGTCAAGAAAATACAGAAAAATCTTTAAATGAGAAGGTGTGTCCAAACTTTTGGTCTGTACTGTATATGTCTACATTGTGGATATTAGATGGTACCATTTTTCTCCTTTGCTGGTCACCTTTGGTCATCTATGAATGTGGGGTGGGCGGTACGCATGTCCCCAGTGCCTGCTGCTGTGTCCTCGCCGGCCGTATCTATATGTGCTCGGGGATGCATGGTCACGTGACTCCCATGTGATCGCGACATCACGGATCACATGATGCAGTTGCCGTGCATGCGGCGGTGGGTCGCTGACGGCCATGCGTTCATTGGCTTGAAGTTTACACACCTCTTTTTTTCATTGGTTGATGGGGCCTTTTAAACCCTTCCCACGTCCCTGTACGCCACCCCTTGACGAAGGCAGCCGTGCCGAAACGCGCGTCGGGGCGAGCACTAGTGAGGAGCAGATCTTTAACCACTGTGGTTGTAAGTATGTTTTTCTGATGCATGTCATACTGTGGCCGCTTGGAATCCTCTCTATTTATGTGAGTGTTCCAGTTCATAGTTGAGGGGTCATGGTAATATCTACTTGCTGCTCTGGGCACATGCTTTTATATCAGAATCCTTACCGGGCTGGAGTCCTCATTGATCATGCCTTTTATTGACCTTTCCATGACTTACCTCTGAGTTTGTGATTCTCATTACCGATTTATTTTCACTAATAAAATTTTGTAATTTCATGATTCAGGACGTTTTTCAAAGTCTTTTTGCTCTCTTTCTTTTCCATGTAATTAACTTTGCTTCGTTAGTCCTCACCCCATTGGTCTATATGTCCTTTACTGGGGTATTACCAATCAGGTTTAGATATATCTTCTACCCTACTTTTCCATTTTTTGGGCTATACGTTGCTGTGTGCAGGGACCCCGTTCACTGAACGGCCAATCCAAGCGCTCTCCTTCAGCTAAACTGAATCGTCTCTGCGATCGGTGTGGTAAGTTCTTCTGTTTATCCCTTTTATTTTCTGTACTGTATATGCTATATTGTTTTGTCCCCTTTGTAAAATCTTTTTGCATATTTTTTTATAAACACTGCCTTCCTTTGGATTAAATATAAAATGTAATAGTTCTGTTCCTTTTGTTCTGTAACCGCGCCTCGAAGCCATATACGCTACCAGAACCAGGCGTCCTGTCCGCCTGTATAACGACTGGTGGTGGCAGCGAGTAGTCTGGGGCTATCGTGGAATCTGCAGTAACTGTACGAGGTGCTCGTGGTTATTGCTAACCTGAACCGTTTGTTTGCTAAACCCTGAGTGCACGGGTCCCCGCTACCACACGGACTGTGCTTCCTCTTACCACTTTGTTTTATTTTTCCTGTTTTGCCCAAAGGGCCGTATTTACTTTGAAGAACTCTATGCTGGTTTATGCCACATTCTAATAAACCAACAAGAAATTAAGAGGCCGCGTACCTGAGTCTACCTCTGTGTGCAGTCGAGTGAGCCGCTCTACCACAGGGGGTATATATATTCTATTAGTTGGAATCTGGAGGTGTAAATACCATACGCTGTTAGTTTACCGATAACCGGCCTATTGGTGCAAGCCGCCTGCAGCCTCCTCTGTTGATCATTGGCCAATCATGTAATTTTCTGGACGAAAAGGGGGCAGCAGAGAGCTGTTCGCTCCAAAGATCACAGCGGGTGGTTCTGCGTGACTCCCGGCCTGTGATATTATTGCCAATATATAATACACAGCTCAAAAAAATAAAGGGAAGACTTAAACAAAAGAATATAACTCCAAGTAAATGAAACTTCTGTGAAATCAAACTGTCCACTTAGGAAGCAACACTGATTGACAATCAATTTCACATGCTGCTGTGCAAATGGAATAGACAATAGATGGAAATTATTGGCAATTATCAAGACACCCTCAATAAAGGAGTGGTTCTGCAGGTGGGGACCACAGACCACATCTCAGTGCTAATGCTTTCTGTCTGATGTTTTGGTCACTTTTGAATGTTGGTTGTGCTTTCACACTCGTGGTAGTATGAGACGGACTCTACAACCCACAGAAGTTGCTCAGGTAGTGCAGCTCATCCAGGATGGCACATCAATGCGAGCTGTGGCAAGAAGGTTTGCTGTGTCTGTCAGCGTAGTGTCCAGAGGCTGGAGGCGCTACCAGGAAACAGGCCAGTACACCAGGAGATGAGGAGGGGGCCGTAGGATGGCAACAACCCAGCAGCAGGACCGCTACCTCCGCCTTTGTGCAGGGAGGAACAGGAGGAGCATTGCCAGAGCCCTGCAAAATGACCTCCAGCAGGCCACAAATGTGCATGTGTCTGCCCAAACGGTTAGAAACCGACTCCATGCGGGTGATATGAGGGCCCGACGTCCACATATGGGGGTTGTTCTCTAAGCCCAACACCGTGCAGGACGCTTGGCATTTGCCACAGAACACCAGGATTGGCAAAGTGGCCACTGGCGCCCTGTGCTCTTCACAGATGAAAGCAGGTTCACACTGAGCACATGTGACAGACGTGACAGAGTATGGAGACGCCGTGGAGAGCGATCTGCTGCCTGCAACATCCTTCAGCATGACCGGTTTGGCAGTGGGTCAGTAATGGTGTGGGGTGGCATTTCTCTGGAGGGCCGCACAGCCCTCCATGTGCTCGCCAGAGGTAGCCTGACTGCCATTAGGCACCGAGGTGAGATCCTCAGACCCCTTGTGAGACCATATGCTGGTGCAGTTGGCCCTGGGTTCCTCCTAATGCAGGACAATGCCAGACCTCATGTGGCTGGAGTGTGTCAGCAGTTCCTGCAAGATGAAGGCATTGAAGCTATGGCCTGGCCACCCATTCCCCAGACCTGAATCCGATTGAGCACATCTGGGACATCATGTCTCGCTCCATCCACCAACGTCACGTTGCACCACAGACTGTCCAGGAGTTGGCGGATGCTTTAGTCCAGGTCTGGGAGGAGATCCCACAAGAGACCATCCGCAACCTCATCAGGAGCATCCCAGGCGTTGTAGGGAGGTCATACAGGCACGTGGAGGCCACACACAATACTCGGCCTCATCAGGAGCATGCCCAGGAGTTGTAAGGAGGTCATACAGGCACGTGGAGGCCACACACAATACTCAGCCTCATCAGGAGCATGCCCAGGCGTTGTAGGGAGGTCATACAGGCACGTGGAGGCCACACACAATACTCAGCCTCATCAGGAGCATGCCCAGGCATTGTAGGGAGGTCATACAGGCACGTGGAGGCCACACACAATACTCAGCCTCATCAGGAGCATGCCCAGGCGTTGTAGGGAGGTCATACAGGCACGTGGAGGCCACACACAATACTCAGCCTCATCAGGAGCATGCCCAGGCGTTGTAGGGAGGTCATACAGGCACGTGGAGGCCACACACAATACTCAGCCTCATCAGGAGCATGCCCAGGCGTTGGAGGGAGGTCATACAGGCACGTGGAGGCCACACACAATACTCAGCCTCATCAGGAGCATGCCCAGGCGTTGTAGGGAGGTCATACAGGCACGTGGAGGCCACACACAATACTCAGCCTCATCAGTAGCATGCCCAGGCATTGTAAGGAGGTCATACAGGCACGTGGAGGCC
Organism: Phyllobates terribilis; assembly: GCF_046119375.1. NCBI lineage: Eukaryota > Metazoa > Chordata > Amphibia > Anura > Dendrobatidae > Phyllobates > Phyllobates terribilis. The sequence continues at coordinate 8,359 of NW_027365474.1, forward strand.
ACACACAATACTCAGCCTCATCAGGAGCATGCCCAGGCGTTGTAGGGAGGTCATACAGGCACGTGGAGCCAAACACACAATACTCAGCCTCATCAGGAGCATGCCCAGGCGTTGTAGGGAGGCCATACAGGCACGTGGAGGCCACACACAATACTCAGCCTCATCAGGAGCATGCCCAGGCGTTGTAGGGAGGTCATACAGGTACGTGGGGGCCACACACAATACTGAACCTCATCAGGAGCATGCCCAGTGTAGCGTCGGCGTCCCTGCCTCCTGCTCACCTCTCTGCTCCGTGCCCGGCGTCTTCCTCCCGCTCTGCTGGCAGCGCGCGCTCCTTTCCGGCCACTGTGCTTAGGGAGCGCTCGCGCTCCCCCTCTCTTAAAGGGGCCGCGCACGCCGTCCTAAGGAGTCCCCGGCCAATGGCCGGAGGATCTCTCCATATATAAGGCACCTCCTCCAAAATGGAGGTGCCCGAGCAATGTTGTTGCATAGCCTATCACTCTGCTTCAGCCCTCAGGTCCCGTTACCAGATACCTGCCAGTTTCCTGCTTGATACCTGCCTGATACGTGTCTTCCTGCTGACATTCCTGCCGTCCGACAGTCTGCCTACCAGCCCTGCCAGTCTGTCTATGGACCTGTCTGCCCGCTCACCTGGGAGCGCTCACCTGCTACCTGCCTGCTAGCCTACCTGGAGGCCCTGCCGTCACGTGCTGTGACCACCTGCCTGTCCAGAGACTCTTACCCGCTCACCTGCTACCTGCCTGCTAGCCTACCTGGAGGCCCTGCCGTTACGTGCTGTGACCACCTGCCTGTCCAGAGACTCTTACCCGCTCACCTGGGAGCGCCTACCTGCTACCTGCCTGCTAGCCTACCTGGAGGCTCAGCCGTCACTTGCTGTGACCACCTGCCTGTCCAGAGACTCTCGCTCGCTCACCTGGGAGCGTCCACCTGCTACCTGCCTGCTAGCCTACCTGGAGGCTCAGCCGTCACTTGCTGTGACCACCTGCCTGTCCAGAGACTCTCGCCTGGGAGCGTCCACCTGCTACCTGCCTGCTAGCCTACCCAGAGACTGTCCCCGTCACTTGCCGTGACCTTCTGCCCTCTTACCCAGAGACTGTCCCCGTCACTAGCCGTGACTGCCTGCCCGCCTTCCCTGGGAGCCACCCGCTTCCTTACAAGGACTGCCCCTTTGTATAGTTGCTCAGAGGTTCCACCTCCCAGCCCCTTTACAGTTTGCTCGGGCCATGGAACCCGGTGGCACCCAAGCTCCCTCGCTCTCGGACCTATGTCATGAACTGTCCCGTCAGAGGTCCCAACAGGAGTCCATCCTGAGTCATCTGCGGAATGTCAACTCTCGCCTGGACACTCTGACTGCTCCACCAGCAACCACCGCTAGTGTCATGACTCGCAGCCCGGCAGCGCCGCTGCCCACCAATACCATGGCATCCTGCCCCGGACCCCGGCTTTCTGCACCTCCTCGCTTCGGAGGCGACCCCGCTCAAGCTCGGGGCTTCATAAACCAGTGCACCCTGCACTTTGAACTCCTGTCCCACCAGTTTATCTCCGACCGGGCCAAAGTAGCCTTCATCATGTTCCATCTCACGGGGGAGGCACTGGCTTGGCTAAATCCTCTATGGGAGAGAGGAGCCCCCTGGTGTCCAACCTGCCAGCCTTCCTCACGGCTTTCCGGAAAGTCTTCGACGAACCCGGACGGAAAACCTCATCCGCATCATCTCTGCTACGCTTCCATCAAGGAAATCTCACCGTGGGCCAATATGCCATACGGTTCCGTACCCTTGCTTCGGAGGTGGCCTGGGATAACAACGCCCTGGTGTCTGTCTTTTGGGAGGGTCTGTCCGGCCGTATTAAAGATGAACTCGCCGGTCGGGACATTCCTACCACTCTCGACGACTTAATAACTCTTGCCACCCGGATTGACATCCGGTTCCAGGAACGCGCCAAAGAGGTCACCCGTGAGAGGAGGTTTCCACGTCTAGCCCCTACCTTTCAGAAACCCGTCACTTCTCCCGCTACTCCCCAGGCGCACTCATCCGAGCCTATGCAGGTCGACCAGACCAAGATGGTCAAGACCCGTCAAGAGTTACGCCGAGCCGAGGGGAGCTGCTTCTACTGTGGCAGTAAGGAGCACCGGATCCGTTCCTGCCCGGAGAGGTCGGGAAACGCCTGTGTCTAGGATCGCTCAGAGAGGTCGTCCTAGACAAGAGTAAACCCTCTCCATCCCTGATGCTGTCTGTTTCTATCATCTGCGGGGAGAACCGTTATTTTGAACTAGCCCAACTTGACTCTGGAGCTGCTGGAAATCTCATTTCTCAGTCCCTGGTAGAGAAATACCGCATTCCCACCAAACCTCTGGCTGTACCCTTATCTGTCGCTGCCGTGGATGGGGGCCTCTTACCACGTCCCATCCAACTCATCACCGAATCCATAACTCTGCAGGTGGGAATGCTGCACTCTGAGAGCATCTTCTTTCATGTTCTGCCTGGACTCTCTCACGCCCTCTTGTTAGGCCTACCTTGGCTTCAGAAACATGCACCCGTGCTTGATTGGCAGACCGGAGAAGTCCTTCGCTGGGGACAGGACTGCCATAAGACTTGTTTAGTTCCCGTCCTTCCTGTCCGTCCTTCTCCTACCCCAGCCAATCTACCTGGTCTTCCGGTTCCCTATTAGTCTTATGCGGACGTCTTTAATAAAAAGGAGGCAGAGACATTACCCCCTCATAGACCATACGACTGCCCAATCGACCTGATACCCGGCGCTACTCCTCCCCGTGGGCGTATTTACCCTTTATCCGCTGCTGAGACCCGGTCCATGTCTGAATATATTGAGGAGAATCTGGTCCGGGGATTTATCCGGAAATCTACCTCCCCGGCGGCAGCAGGCTTCTTCGTTAAAAGAAGGATGGCTCACTCCGTCTCTGTATAGACTATAGAGGCCTTAACCAGATCACGGTGAAGAATAAATACCCCCTTCCGCTCATTCCGGAATTATTTGACCGTCTCAGGGGGGCTAGGATCTTCACCAAGCTGGACATCCGTGGGGCCTATAACCTGGTCCGTATCCGTCAAGGGGATGAATGGAAGACTGCATTCAACACCCGGGATGGTCACTATGAATACCTGGTAATGCCCTTCGGTCTCTGTAACGCTCCTGCCGTCTTTCAAGAGTTGGTCAATGACATCTTCCGGGACCTTCTCTACTCCTGCGTAGTGGTGTACCTGGACGACATCTTGGTCTTCTCTCCGGATCTTCTCACTCACCGGAGGGATGTTCGTCAGGTTCTGCTCAGGCTCAGGCAGAACCACCTCTACGCTAAATATGAGAAGTGCCTCTTTGAGCAGACCTCGCTTCCGTTTTTGGGCTACATAATCTCTCAGACCGGCTTACGAATGGATCCTGAGAAACTGTCTGCCATCGAGAAGTGGCCTCGACCAGAGGGGTTGAAGGCTATTCAGCTGTTCCTGGGCTTCGCCAACTACTACCGCCTCTTCATACCGCACTTCTCTTCCCGGTCTGCCCCAATCTCTGCGCTCACCCGTAAGGGTACTAATCCCAGAGAATGGCCGCCCGAAGAAGAGGAAGCCTTTCTTTCCTTAAAACAGGCTTTCTCTTCCGCCCCGGTGCTGCATCGTCCGGACGGCAACAAACAATTCTTCCTGGAAGTTGACGCCTCCTCCTCTGGAGCCAGAGCAGTACTTACCGAAGAGTCGCCTTCCGGAAGAATGGTAACTTGCGGCTTCTTCTCCAAACGCTTCTCCTCTTCTGAGCGCAACTATTCTATAGGAGACCGAGAGTTATTGGCCATTAAGCTGGCATTGGAGGAGTGGCGTTACCTGCTCGAGGGGGCTCTTCACCCGGTAATAATTTACACGGACCACAAGAACTTGGCTTACCTCCAGAGTGCCCAGAGACTTAACCCGCGCCAAGCCCGGTGGTCCTTGTCTTTTGCTCGCTTTGATTTCGTTCTTCATTTTCGTCCGGCAGACAAAAACATCAAAGCTGACGCCTTGTCCCGATCCTTCCTGGTGTCTGATCTAGAGGAGGAACCGAAGCACATCATTGATCCCGCCAGAGTAATGCAGGTGGCCCCCGTGAATCTAAATAGTTTCCCTCCCGGTAAGACGTTCGTAACTGTACCTGATCGGAAGAAGATCCTACACTGGGGTCACTCGTCTAGGCTAGCTGGCCACGCCGGTCAGAAAAAGACCCTCCAGCTTATTACCCGGCACTACTGGTGGCCTACCCTGCACAAGGACGTAATAGACTTTGTTTCAGCCTGTGTGTCCTGCGCCCGCAACAAGGTTCCGAGACACCTGCCTGCCGGCCGCCTCCTTCCTCTTCCAGTACCTGCTGCCCCCTGGCAGCATATAGCTATGGACTTTATAACAGATCTCCCTGTCTCTGCCGGTTGTACGGTCATTTGGGTGGTCGCTGACCGCTTTTACAAGATGGCTCACTTCATTCCCCTGCCGGGCCTCCCGTCTGCACCCGAGCTGGCTAAAGACTTTATCCGCCATATCTTCCGTCTCCATGGCCTGCCCCTCCACATCGTGTCGGATCGTGGGGTTCAGTTCACCTCACGCTTCTGGAGAGCCACATGTAAGCTGCTGGACGTCACCCTGGACTTCTCCTCCGCTTACCACCCACAGTCCAATGGTCAAGTGGAGCGGATCAATCAGATCCTGACCAGTTACCTCCGGCACTTCGTTAATGCCCACCATTCAGACTGGGTGGATCTCCTACCATGGGCCGAATTCTCTTACAATAACCACGAGAGCGAATCTTCCTCCAAATCCCCGTTTTTTGTAGTCTTCGGTCAGCATCCTCGGATCCCATTTCCCGTCTCCACCTCGGTGGACAATCCGGCTGCGGAATCTCTCGTTAGCGAATTCTCCTCCATTTGGGAGAGTACCCGATCCGTACTCCTTCAGTCGTCCGAGCGGATGCAAAAACACGCTGACAAGAAACGCCTAGATCCTCCACAATTCCGTCCAGGGGCTAAGGTCTGGCTCTCGTCCAAGTATGTCCGGCTCAAGATTCCTTCCTATAAGTTAGGGCCTCGGTTCATCGGCCCACTGGAAGTTATCAAACAAATCAACCCGGTGGCCTATAAATTGAAACTCCCGGCCAACTTGCGGATCCCTAACTCCTTCCATGTATCTCTCCTCAAACCCGTGGTACTTAACTCTTTTTCCAAGTCTACAGGTACGCCTCCTGCTCCGGTTTCTGCTGAAGACGAGTTTGAGGTAGAGAATATTCTGGCCACCAAAAGGGTAAGAGGAAAGACCTTTTTTCTAGTGGATTGGAAGGGGTTTGGTCCTGAGGAGAGAACATGGGAGCCCCGGGAGAACATCCATGCCCCGCTCATCCTTGATAAATTTCTGTCTGGCCTAAAAAAGGGGGGGCCTAAAGGGGGGGGGTACTGTAGCGTTGGTGTCCCTGCCTCCTGCTAGGCAGGGACGCTGCTCCCCTCACCGCTCTGCTCCGATCCCGGTGTCTTCCTCCCGCTCTGCTGGCAGCGCGCGCTGCTTCCCGGCCACTGTGCTTAGGGCGCGCGCTCCCCCTCTCTTAAAGGGGCCGCGCGCGCCGTCCTAAGGAGTCCCCGGCCAATGGCCGGAGGACCTCACCATATATAAGGCACCTCCTCCAAAATGGAGGTGCCCAAGCAATGTTGTTGCATAGTCTATCACTCTGCTTCAGCCCTCAGGTCCCGTTACCAGATACCTGCCAGTCACCTGCCAGATTCCTGCTTGATACCTGCCTGATACGTGTCTTTCTGCTGACATTCCTGCGGTCCGACAGTCTGCCTACCAGCCCTGCCAGTCTGTCTATGGACCTGTCTGCCCACTCACCTGGGAGCGCTCACCTGCTACCTGCCTGCTAGCCTACCTGGAGGCCCTGCCGTCACATGCTGTGACCACCTGCCTGTCCAGAGACTCTTACCCGCTCACCTGCTACCTGCCTGCTAGCCTACCTGGAGGCCCTGCCGTCACATGCTGTGACCACCTGCCTGTCCAGAGACTCTCGCTCGCTCACCTGGGAGCGTCCACCTGCTACCTGCCTGCTAGCCTACCTGGAGGCTCAGCCGTCACTTGATGTGACCACCTGCCTATCCAGAGACTCTCGCCCGCTCGCCTGGGAGCGTCCACCTGCTACCTGCCTGCTACCCTACCCAGAGACTGTCCCTGTCACTTGCCGTGACCTTCTGCCCTCTTACCCAGAGACTGTCCCCGTCACTAGCCGTGACTGCCTGCCCGCCTTCCCTGGGAGCCACCCGCTTCCTTACAAGGACTGCCCCTTTGTATAGTTGCTCAGAGGTTCCACCTCCCAGCCCCGTTACACCCAGGCGTTGTAGGGAGGTCATACAGGCACGTGGAGGCCACACACAATACTCAGCCTCATCAGGAGCATGCCCAGGGGTTGTAGGGAGGTCATACAGGCACGTGGAGGCCACACACAATACTGAGCCTCATCAGGAGCATGCCCAGGCGTTGTAGGGAGGTCATACAGGCACGTGGAGGCCACACACAATACTCAGCCTCATCAGGAGCACGCCCAGGCGTTGTAGGGAGGTCATACAGGCACGTGGAGGCCACACACAATACTCAGCCTCATCAGGAGCATGCCCAGGTGTTGTAGGGAGGTCATACAGGCACATGGAGGCCACACACAATACTGAGCCTCATCAGGAGCATGCCCAGGCGTTGTAGGGAGGTCATACAGGCACGTGGAGGCCACACACAATACTCAGCCTCATCAGGAGCATGCCCAGGGGTTGTAGGGAGGTCATACAGGCACGTGGAGGCCACACACAATACTGAGCCTCATCAGGAGCATGCCCAGGCGTTGTAGGGAGGTCATACAGGCATGTGGAGGCCACACACAATACTCAGCCTCATCAGGAGCATGCCCAGGCGTTGTAGGGAGGTTATACAGGCACGTGGAGGCCACACACAATACTCAGCCTCATCAGGAGCATGCCCAGGCGTCGTAGGGAGGTCATACAGGCACGTGGAGGCCACACACAATACTCAGCCTCATCAGGAGAATGCCCAGGCGTCGTAGGGAGGTCATACAGGCAGTGGAGGCCACACACAATGCTCAGCCTCATCAGGAGCACGCCCAGGCGTTGTAGGGAGGTCATACAGGCACGTGGAGGCCACACACAATACACAGCCTCATCAGGAGCACGCCCAGGCGTTTTAGGGAGGTCATACAGGCACGTGGAGGCCACACACAATACACAGCCTCATCAGGAGCATGCCCAGGCGTTGTAGGGAGGTCATACAGGCACGTGGAGGCCACACACAATACACAGCCTCATCAGGAGCATGCCCAGGCGATGTAGGGAGGTCATACAGGCACGTGGAGGACACACACAATACTGAGCCTCATCAGGAGCATGCCCAGGCGTTGTAGGGAGGTCATACAGGCACGTGGAGGCCACACACAATACTCAGCCTCATCAGGAGCATGCCCAGGCGTTGTAGGGAGGTCATACAGGCACGTGGAGGCCACACACAATACTCAGCCTCATCAGGAGCATGCCCAGGCGTTGTAGGGAGGTCATACAGGCACGTGGAGGCCACACACAATACTCAGCCTCATCAGGAGCATGCCCAGGCGTTGTAGGGAGGTCATACAGGCACGTGGAGGCCACACACAATACTCAGCCTCATCAGGAGCATGCCCAGGCGTTGTAGGGAGGTCATACAGGCACGTGGAGGCCACACACAATACTCAGCCTCATCAGGAGCATGCCCAGGCGTTGTAGGGAGGTCATACAGGCACGTGGAGGCCACACACAATACTGAGCCTCATCAGGAGCATGCCCAGGCGTTGTAGGGAGGTCATACAGGCACGTGGAGGCCACACACAATACTCAGCCTCATCAGGAGCATGCCCAGGCGTTGTAGGGAGGTCATACAGGCACGTGGAGGCCACACACAATACTCAGCCTCATCAGGAGCATGCCCAGGCGTTGTAGGGAGGTCATACAGGCACGTGGAGGCCACACACAATACTCAGCCTCATCAGGAGCATGCCCAGGTGTTGTAGGGAGGTCATACAGGCACGTGGAGGCCACACACAATACTCAGCCTCATCAGGAGCATGCCCAGGCGTTGTAGGGAGGTCATACAGGCACGTGGAGGCCACACACAATACTCAGCCTCATCAGGATCATGCCCAGGTGTTGTAGGGAGGTCATACAGGCACGTGGAGGCCACACACAATACTCAGCCTCATCAGGAGCATGCCCAGGCGTTGTAGGGAGGTCATACAGGCACGTGGAGGCCACACACAATACTCAGCCTCATCAGGATCATGCCCAGGTGTTGTAGGGAGGTCATACAGGCACGTGGAGGCCACACACAATACTCAGCCTCATTGTGACTTGTTTTAAGGACATTACATCACAGTTGGATCGGCCTGTAGTGGGTTTTTCCACATTAATTTTGGGGGTGACTCCACATCCAGGCCTTCATTGGGTAATAAATGTGATTTCCATTGATGATTTTTGTGTGATTTTGTTGTCAGCACATTCAGCTTCTACAGAACAAAGTATTCAATGAGAAGATTTCATCCATTCACATCTAGGAGGGGGGATTTCAGGGGTCCCGATATTTTTTTGAGCAGTGTATGAGGGGAGATAAAGGATAGACCACCAAGCAGAATAATAATAGTGTGTATACAATTGTGTGATGGGCTTTGCTAGGTATACAGGACTAGATGAACAGTCAATTGGGATACTGTTAGAACCTTGCTGTTAGTTTTTTTTTCCTTTGCTGGTCACATGACCTTGTTGGCCTATTTAATCCTGCTCCGCCCTTCTGGCTTTGCTGGACTTCATTGTATATCTACTTTCTAGCTAGCCTGTGCTCTGTGTCTTGCTCTGTTAGTTTGCTTGGTCTACGGACCTCTATGTTCTTTATATTTTGTTTGTTCGTCTGTCTGCTGCTATTTCTGTTAGGAGGTGTCCCATATTCCTCCCAGTCCTTAGTACTTGTAGGGATTCCTTCCCCACATCTATAGGTCTTCGTACAGACTAGATTAGGACTTTAGCAGGTCTGATCGCAGGATCAGGTTCCCTGTTACATCGTAGGGATTCAGCTGAGTTCTATCGTAGGGACAGATCTCCTCTCTTTCCTTAGCTCTGGTAGCAGAACATAACAGTAAGTCCAGCCTGCAAATTCTCTAAGGAAAGATTTTTTTTTTTTGTTCCATCATGGTGTCGGTTCAGGATTTGGCTAAACACCTGCAGGGACTCTCTCTGGAAGTGGCCGAGCTCCGTCAGCACGTGAGTAACTGTTCTGGAGCACATTTCTTGGAGCCTAAGGTATGTTTGCCGGATTTATTTTTTGGTGAACATCGAGAATTTTTTTCATTTAAAAATGCTTGCTTATTGTATTTTCGTTTGAGACCCAAGTCCTCTGGGGATGAATCCCAGCGCGTAGGGTTCATAATGTCACTTTTGCGCAAAGAGCCTCAGGAGTGGGCCTTTTCTTTGCAACCTAGTGATACATGCTTCAGATCAGTGGATAGTTTTTTTTCTGCTTTAGGACTATTATATGATGATCCTGACCGTGTCGCATCAGCTGAGACTGAGTTGAGACGTTTAAAACAAGGATCAGGTAATGTCGAAAAATATTGTACTCATTTCCGTCGTTGGTCTACTCAAACAGGGTGGAACGATTCTGCTCTGAAAAGTCTATTTCTTGCTGGGCTCAGTGAAAGGGTTAAAGACCTGCTAATTGCTTATCCTACACCTGAGGATTTGCAACAGGCTATGCAATTAGCTATACGGGTGGATAGAAGACTGCGTGCTAGGGTTAATGAGAGCAAATCCTCTGCTATGTCAGTTTCTGGTTATGATAATGTGTGTACTAACAGTGGTGAACCGATGGAGATTGGATCGGTGGCACCTCGCTCTCAAGAAAAAGACCGTCGTTTTTCGCAAGGCTTGTGTTTCTATTGCGGAAAATCTGGTCATTTGATTAAAGGCTGTGAGCTTCGTATGAAGAAAGAAAAAAAAATGGTCAGTCATGCCCGTATTGCCTGTTTAAATTCCAAGGGTATATTTTTAGCTGCTTCCACGATTGCTCAGGAAAAATTAATGGAATTTCGGGTGTTTGTTGATTGTGGGTCTACACTGAATGTAATTGATGGGGGATTCGTGGAAAAACTCAATTTAAAACCTGAACCTTTATCATCCCCCATTGCTGTGGTTTCTGTGGATGGTTCCCCTTTGAAGAATATTACTCTCAAGGTCTGTGAATTTCCTCTCACTATTAATGGTGTTCACCATGAGAAATTGGATTTGGTAGTTTTGAATAACTTGCCTTCTCCAGTAATATTGGGATTGCCCTGGTTAAAATTTCACAATCCTGTACTGGATTGGTCTACCAGTGAAATTAAATCCTGGAGCCATAAATGTTATGACAAGTGTTGTAACGGGCGTATTGCAGCTTTGGATAGGGGAGAATTGCCTGTTCCTATTCAGGATTTTTGGAGAGTTTTTTCTGAGAAAGAATCGCAGGTTTTGCCTCCCCATAGAGACTATGATTGTACCATTGAATTTGTCCCTGGAGCGACTCTTCCTAAAAGTCGTTTATTTAACCTTACTATTCCTGAGAGGAAGGCTTTGGAGGAATACATACAGACAAGCTTGGCCGCCGGTCACATTAGGCCCTCTAAGTCTCCTGTGGCGGTTGGATTTTTTTTTGTAAAAAAAAAGGACGGCGGTTTACGTCCTTGTCTGGATTTTCGTGAGATTAACAAAATTACGGTACGCAATCCTTACCCACTGCCATTGATTCCTGATCTGTTTAACCAGTTATTGGGGGCCAAGTGGTTCTCTAAAATTGACCTTAAGGGGGCATACAATCTGTTGCGCATGAAGGAGGGTGATGAATGGAAGACTGCTTTTAACACTCCTGTGGGTCATTTTGAGAATCTGGTTATGCCTTTTGGTCTTACTAATGCTCCTGCATTTTTTCAGAATCTGATTAATGACATCCTTAGACCTTTGATCGGTAAAAATGTGGTTGTGTATTTGGATGACATTTTGATTTATTCGCCAGATCTGGAGTCTCATTGGCGGAGCGTGCGTGAGGTATTACAGTTATTAATGGACAATTCGCTTTTTGCTAAGCTGGAGAAATGTGAGATCGCTGTACAGAGAATTAGTTTTTTGGGCTACATTATCTCCAGCAAAGGTTTTGAGATGGATCCGGTTAAGGTTCAGGCTGTGCAGGAATGGCCTAGGCCTATTGGTTTGAAATCGATACAGAGGTTTTTGGGTTTCGCCAATTACTATAGAAAATTCATAAAAAATTTTTCTAGTATTGTCAAACCTCTAACTGATCTCACCAGGAAAGGTGCTGATGCGGTTCAGTGGTCTTCTGAGGCCATTGAAGCTTTTGTATATCTCAAGGAGAGGTTCACCTCTGCTCCCATCCTTATGCAGCCTGATGTTACTAGGCCGTTTTTGGTTGAGGTTGATGCTTCCTCTGTGGGGGTTGGCGCAGTATTGTCTCAGGATAACGGGGATGGAGTACATCCCTGTGCCTTTTTTTCAAAAAAATTTTCGGAGACTGAATTGAATTACGATATTGGTAATCGGGAATTATTGGCTATTAAACTCGCATTTGAACACTGGCGCCACTTCTTGGAAGGTGCGGAATTTCCCGTTCAGGTTCTTACGGATCATAAAAATCTGATATATCTTGACGCTGCCAAGCGCCTGAATGCCCGTCAGGCTAGGTGGGCACTGTTTTTCTCGCGGTTTAATTTCTCCGTTACTTACATCCCTGGTACTAAGAATGTTAAGGCGGATGCCTTGTCTCGCAGTTTTTCTCCCATAGTCGGTGCTGAGAAAGAGGAAAACATTTTACAAGAAGGTGTTGTGATAGCTGCTTTAGACTCCGTTTTGGAAGATGAGATTCTTAAAGCTCAGGAGAATGCCCCATCTAACACTCCTCATGGGAGGTTGTTTGTGCCTGGGACCTTTAGGAGAGATTCGTTTGTTGAGTGTCACGAATCTCGGTTGGCAGGTCATCCCGGAATCTCTGAGACCAAGAGACTGGTGGGTCGCAGTTTTTGGTGGCCTGGATGGCAGAAGGAAGTCATTAAGTGGGTACGCCAATGTACTGTATGTGCTAGATCTAAGTCCTCACATACTCCTGCTGCGGGGTTGCTTTGTCCTTTGGAGGTCCCCAGTGCTCCTTGGACACATTTGGCTATGGACTTTATAACTGACCTTCCCCCCTCTGAGGGTTTTACTGTCATCTGGGTGGTCGTGGACCGTTTTAGCAAGATGTGTCACTTGGTTCCCTTCATCAAACTGCCCTGCGCTAAAACTCTCGCTAAGGCCTTTGTCAAGGAAATTGTCAGACTTCATGGCGTTCCTACTGACATTGTTTCTGATAGGGGTCCTCAGTTCGTGGCTCGTTTTTGGCGTGCCTTTTGTGACAGGTTGGGAATTCATTTGTCGTTTTCGTCCGGATATCATCCTGAATCTAATGGCCAGACAGAAAGGAAAAACCAGGATGTTGAGCAGTTCTTGCGTTGTTTTGTGGCAGACAATCAAGAGGGGTGGTCTGAGTTTCTGCCACTTGCCGAATTTGCTCTGAACAATCATACATCTTCTTCTGCTGGTTGTTCGCCTTTTTTTTGTTGTTCTGGGAGACATCCGTCGTTTGGGTCGTTCTCCAAGTTGGGATCTGCCGTGCCTGAGGAGGAGAATTTTTCCGGTGATTTGGAGAGAGTTTGGACGGATGTGCGTGGTAATCTTCAGGAGGCCAACAGAAAATCTAAAGACTACTTTGATAGGAAACGACAGGAGGTTTTGTTCGCTGTTGGTGACATGGTTTGGTTGTCCTCTAGGAATCTGCGGTTGAGGATTCCTTCTAAGAAATTGGGTCCCAAGTTTGTAGGGCCCTTTAAGGTGCTTCAGGTTGTCAACCAATCTGCTGTTAGGTTGGAGGTTCCTACCTCCTGGAGAATTAATCCGGTCTTTCATGTCTCTCTGTTAAAAAAAGCTGTTGTGTCGGATGGTGACGCCTCTGCCTCTGTTCCTCCGGTGGTGGAGGACGGGGAATATGAAATTTCTCGCATCCTTGACTCTAGACGGTATAGAGGTAGTTTGCAGTATCTTGTGGCCTGGAAAGGTTTCGGACCCGAGGATAACTCTTGGGTGAGGTCAGATGATGTTTCCGCGTCCAGACTTATCAGAGCGTTTCACAGGAGATTTCCTGATAAGCCTGGTCCTAGGGGATCCGGAGGATCCTCTTAGAAGGGGGGGTACTGTTAGAACCTTGCTGTTAGTTTTTTTTTCCTTTGCTGGTCACATGACCTTGTTGGCCTATTTAATCCTGCTCCGCCCTTCTGGCTTTGCTGGACTTCATTGTATATCTACTTTCTAGCTAGCCTGTGCTCTGTGTCTTGCTCTGTTAGTTTGCTTGGTCTACGGACCTCTATGTTCTTTATATTTTGTTTGTTCGTCTGTCTGCTGCTATTTCTGTTAGGAGGTGTCCCATATTCCTCCCAGTCCTTAGTACTTGTAGGGATTCCTCCCCCACATCTATAGGTCTTCGTACAGACTAGCTTAGGACTTTAGCAGGTCTGATCGCAGGATCAGGTTCCCTGTTACATCGTAGGGATTCAGCTGAGTCCTATAGTAGGGACAGATCTCCTCTCTTTCCTTAGCTCTGGTAGCAGAACATAACAGATACAGTGCGGTTAGATAGACTGGACAGCTCCGCCGCAGCCGTAGTGCAAGCACCGCTCCGCCGCAGCCGTAGTGCACGCACCGCTCCGCCCCAGCCGTAGTGCACGCACCGCTCCGCCCCAGCCATAGTGCACGCACCGCTCCGCCCCAGCCGTAGTGCACGCACCTCTCCGCCCCAGCCGTAGTGCACGCACCGCTCTGCCGCAGCCGTAGTGCACGCACAGCTCCGCCACAGCCGTAGTGCACGCACCGCTCCGCCGCAGCCGTAGTGCACGCACAGCTCTGCCACAGGCGAAGTGTTTGAAGAATATAGTGAAGGACGTGAGACATAACCTGCGCCGTGGCTTATGCTCCCGTGGCGGGCTACATGGTGATGACATCATCCGCTCCTCCTGCAGAATGGAACAAATGGAGCGTGAAGTCACAGGTAGCGTCACACCGCTCCCCGGCTGCAGGAGCGTCCGACCCCCACGCTCTCTCTGACCCCACGTTCTGTCTGACTCCACCCTCCCCCACCTGGCTCGGTCTGACCCCTCCCCCTACATGTAGGAGAAAAGAGGAAAAAAGCGCGCTATGCGAAGGACCAGATGGACCAATATGAATTGAAGACGGCCAAGAGGCCACTCACCTACTAGAGTCGTGCACCCGGCACAACCCCGGTGACTGTCAGAGGGTGGAGGGGGAGCGAGTCTCACCGCGTGGTGCAGGCCGGTGGGCTCGCCACGTGCCGTGTGCTTCGGACCACTGGTTGTGCTCGCCGCTTCCGGGTTCCTGGCCGCGGACCACGTGACTCGGGACCGCATTCACGTCATCACAGGTCCTGTTGGTTTGGAGGAGGCGGCTCCCTTGCCGCAGGTCCTCAAATAACGAGGGAGGGAGGAATTGCAGGGAGGGTTAGCAAATGATCCAAAAAGCTGCTCCTGCCGCTGACCCTCAAGAGAGGGACTAAAAAATGTGGGTAAAGGAAAGCGGTCTGTTGAGCGCTGGAAATGAGCACTGGAAAAAATGGATTTGGGGCTAAAAACATTTAATGAGCCCTTTCCACAACGCGTTTCGGTACAAGGCTATGGACACAGGATAAAGCATATATAGACAAAGCTTCACAGTGATTGGTTGGTGACCTAATGGGCCTAGTATCATTTATAGGAAGAATAAAAATCTACGACGTTTAATAGCACCGAGTAATACATCTTTGAAGTCTAAAATAGTCACCACAGGACCGCCTCTGTCCGGGGTGCTTTCCGCCTCCGTCCGGGGTGCTTTCCGCCTCCGTCCGGGGTGCTTTCCGCCTCCGTCCGGGGTGCTTTCCGCCTCCGTCCGGAGTGTTTTCCGCCTCCGACCGGGGTGTTTTCAGCCTCCGTCCGGAGTTTTCAGCCTCCGTCCGGGGTGCTTTCCGCCTCCGTCCGGGGTGCTTTCCGCCTCCGTCCGGGGTGCTTTCCGCCTCCGTCCGGGGTGCTTTCCGCCTCCGTCCGGGGTGCTTTCCGCCTCCGTCCGGAGTGCTTTCCGCCTCCGTCCGGAGTGTTTTCCGCCTCCGACCGGGGTGCTTTCCGCCTCCGACCGGGGTGCTTTCCGCCTCCGACCGGAGTGCTTTCCGCCTCCGTCCGGAGTGCTTTCCGCCTCCGTCCGGAGTGTTTTCCGCCTCCGACCGGGGTGCTTTCCGCCTCCGTCCGGGGTGCTTTCCGCCTCCGACCGGAGTGCTTTCCGCCTCCGTCCGGAGTGCTTTCCGCCTCCGTCCGGAGTGTTTTCCGCCTCCGACCGGGGTGCTTTCCGCCTCCGTCCGGGGTGCTTTCCGCCTCCGTCCGGGGTGCTTTCCGCCTCCGTCCGGGGTGCTTTCCGCCTCCGTCCGGGGTGCTTTCCGCCTCCGTCCGGAGTGCTTTCCGCCTCCGTCCGGAGTGTTTTCCGCCTCCGACCGGGGTGCTTTCCGCCTCCGACCGGGGTGCTTTCCGCCTCCGACCGGGGTGCTTTCCGCCTCCGACCGGGGTGCTTTCCGCCTCCGACCGGAGTGCTTTCCGCCTCCGTCCGGAGTGTTTTCCGCCTCCGACCGGGGTGCTTTCCGCCTCCGTCCGGGGTGCTTTCCGCCTCCGTCCGGGGTGCTTTCCGCCTCCGTCCGGGGTGCTTTCCGCCTCCGTCCGGGGTGCTTTCCGCCTCCGTCCGGGGTGCTTTCCGCCTCCGTCCGGAGTGCTTTCCGCCTCCGTCCGGAGTGTTTTCCGCCTCCGACCGGGGTGCTTTCCGCCTCCGACCGGGGTGCTTTCCGCCTCCGACCGGGGTGCTTTCCGCCTCCGACCGGAGTGCTTTCCGCCTCCGTCCGGGGTGCTTTCCGCCTCCGTCCGGGGTGCTTTCCGCCTCGCTTTCCGCCTCCGTCCGGAGTGCTTTCCGCCTCCGTCCGGAGTGTTTTCCGCCTCCGTCCGGAGTGCTTTCCGCCTCCGTCCGGGGTGCTTTCCGCCTCCGTCCGGGGTGCTTTCCGCCTCCGTCCGGGGTGTTTTCCGCCTCTGTCCGGGGTGCTTTCCGCCTCTGTCCGGGGTGTTTTCCGTGTAATACGCCAAAGTGTTTATGTTGTAGAGTCATTGAAAATGGCGCTCAAAAGATTTTCTCATCACAGACTACAGGAAAGAAATTCTCTATCAAACACAATGTGAATTGTCAATCAACACGTGATCTGCCTACTGGAGCGTACGAGGCCCCCCGTCCGTGGGCCGCACGATACAAACCGTGCACGCACGTCTTAACAGACACAACATCCGGATAGGTTATCAATCACACAGCGCATCCAAACACTTCAGTATTGTCCATCAAAAAGATCCAGAAGATACGAGGCTCACTATCATTGACCATGGACCCGATACCGTCTCTGATCGATTAGGGAGTTTGATTAATATGGAGAGTTTTTGGATTTTCAAATTGGGCACATTAACCCCTGAAGGTCTGAATCCGGCTCTTGAAGATGTGACCAGCTCCTTGGGTTTGTGTCCTTCCCCTTCCAGATCTATATTCGCCATTCTTCCCCCTCTTCTTCTTCTCCTCATTACCAATTTTGTATTTGCGATACGCCACAACACAGCGACTCTCGTGTGTTTTATACTGGTGATGGATTTTTTAGTATTGTCCATCATGTATTGCTATAGTCTACACCTTATCTAGTGTGTCCTTCATTCCTGAATTCAGGTGCAGGTTGTCCATGTGCGACTGTTGGAGGCACATTCACCCCGGCACATGAAGGGTCTCCACTAATCAGCGTGTGAACTAATCATTGCAAAACTAATTACTACACCAACCAATCATTGTGAAGCTTTGTCTATATATGCTTCATCCTGTGTCCATAGCCTTGTACCGCCTGATGAAGATGGTGAACTATCGAAACGCGTTGTGGAAAGGGCTCATTAAGTGTTTTTAGCCCCAAATCCGTTTTTTCCAGTGATCATTTTCAGCGCTCCACAGACCGCTTTCCTTTACACACACCCTCCCCCCACATGGCTCAGTCTGACACCACGTCTCTTCTATATACCGCTCATCAGCGCTATAGGACACGTCTCCTCTATATACCGCTCATCAGCGCTATAGGACACGTCTCCTCTATATACCGCTCATCAGCGCTATAGGACACGTCTCCTCTATATACCGCTCATCAGCGCTATAGGACACGTCTCTTCTTTATACCGCTCATCAGCGCTATAGGACACGTCTCCTCTACATACCGCTCATCAGCGCTATAGGACACGTCTCCTCTACATACCGCTCATCAGCGCTATAGGACACGTCTCCTCTACATACCGCTCATCAGCGCTATAGGACACGTCTCCTCTACATACCGCTCATCAGCGCTATAGGACACGTCTCCTCTACATACCGCTCATCAGCGCTATAGGACACGTCTCCTCTACATACCGCTCATCAGCGCTATAGGACACGTCTCCTCTATATACCGCTCATCAGCGCTATAGGACACGTCTCCTCTATATACCGCTCATCAGCGCTATAGGACACGTCTCCTCTATATACCGCTCATCAGCGCTATAGGACACGTCTCTTCTTTATACCGCTCATCAGCGCTATAGGACACGTCTCCTCTATATACCGCTCATCAGCGCTATAGGACACGTCTCCTCTATATACCGCTCATCAGTGCTATAGGACACGTCTCCTCTATATACCGCTCATCTGCGCTATAGGACACGTCTCCTCTATATACCGCTCATCAGTGCTATAGGACACGTCTCCTCTATATACCGCTCATCAGTGCTATAGTGTCCGGGTAAAAAAGAATATATATTTTCTCTACTTTTATACGCTTTGCTTATGTACAAACCACCATTTTGTGTCTTATAACAATAAGCTTTCCTTGCTACGTGTTACTTAGATCGAAACTTATGCTAAGATGGCGCCGGTATCAGCTAAGCACCTGTTTCAGAGAAATGAAACCAAAACATCAACTGACGGTTGTCTGCCCACAGACTGAGTTAAGGAGACGTGGACCAATCAGGAGTGGCCGGATACTAGACATTTATGGCTTACCCCGCCCAGAACAATCCATTTATGGCTTACCCCGCCCCGAACACTCCCTTTCCCCTCCCCATTATGTAGTGTATTTAAGTTTGTGCATGCGGAAATAAAAGCGGAACATTGCTGAGATCGTGGCTTGCCAGTAGCCTTCTGAGCATGCTCTGAGTTTGAACCAGCTTGTTGTCTGACTCATTCTTTGAATGGTTGACCCATGCTCATAGCCTTAATTTGGAGTGACTGGAGGACGAGTGGAATGTCGCTACGACCCCGACAAATGGCGCCCAACGTGGGGCGTGGCTAGCGGTACGCCGCCCTCCCGGACCCATATTGTTGACTTCCCTGGTGGTGACCGCGGCGGCTGAATCTGAGGCCTGATCAACCTCCATCGAACACGGTAAGTCTAGATATATTTTATATGTCTCACTTGCCTGTGTGTCAGCCGCAGCGGTTCCTGTGGGGTTGTCAGGTTGGATCTGGGTGGGTGACCGGTCGAGTGGTGAGACCTCAGGCGTCCTGCGCCACGTCCTGAACCAGCAACTGTGAGACCGAGTGACGTCGCATGCCTGCGCGTGCTCGTGTGCACACCACCTCCTCCTCCCCCGGTCACTGTACTTTTCTTAGATAGTTGCCTCCCGTGACGGATAGTCGATTCCAAGCCATCCCTGAATTGAAGTGTAAGGAAGAAAGAATCTGTGACGAATTGAGGAGTGCTCTTCGTCTACCACAGAGACTGCTGTAAAGTCAAGGTTAAGAAAGGAGATAGATTGAGGTGTCTCTCTATCTCACCAGTGTATTGAGGTGTGCTCTACACTGTCGGGTGGCGACCTGTAGTCAGGGTGCCGTGGTGAGTCGCACTGTAAAGTCGACATTCAAGGTTAGGGAAGGGGATAGATTGAGGTGTCTCTCTATCTCACCAGTGTATTGAGGTGTGCTCTACACTGACCGGTGGCGACCTGTGGACTGCACCAGTGATCTGAGTCGCGACAGATCATTGCATTCTATAAGAAAATGTTGCGTATGTTCAAATCTGAAAGACTTCACAAGTTGCCGGATGGTGCAGTGGGAGTCATCCAGCTAGTAGAGTCACGGGAAGGCAAGAAGGCTGTTAAGAATGTTAGGAATCTGTATTAAATGATAAGACTACCCAGTACGGGCAGGCTTCAGCCTTCAGTGTGAAAGAATGCGTTATACAAAATAAAGGGAGGTTAAGTGATGAAGGATTCCTGCACCAGGCTTAGGCACATCTTAGAGTAGCAAATGATTTAAAGGTTGAGGGCTGGAAAGAAGTAGATGGTGCAGGGGGAACAGAGAATGCCGAGCCTTTGTTCGGATACATGAAAGCTGCAGAATGTGATTTGTTATGTGACCCTAAATTGGCCGTAACCCCGTTGATGCCTGTTACTACACCGAGCCCTCAGCCACCACCCTATAATGGCGCCGACGCCAAATCATCGGAAGGATGGACGTGTCGTATGTGCGAAGAGCAGAACCCGCCCTGGGCGAAGTTCTGCTGTGTCTGTGGGGCGGGCCGCCCATGGCACGATGCCCAGCCTGTCTCCAAGAACAATCTCACCCCCACTCCAACTCCTCCCTCCAATGGCCATCTTACTACACCTTTTCCTGCCCCCAAGAACAATCCCACTCCCACTCCTACTCCTCCCTCCAACGGCCATCTTACTACACCTTTTACTTGTTGTGGGAGGCCCGGAAAGCCCCAATCCGGCCTATATCCACTATTAGATCCGTCCGGTGCTTATTACCAGCCGCCAGCACAGGGTGGAAAAGCCCGCAGTCCCAGAGCACCCATCTGAAACTAATGTGATACCCTCTGCTCCAGTCCACGATGCTGAGGCGCTCCCTCTGTTCCCCATGGGGGTCGCCCATAACTCTGGGGATATCCTCCTCAACTCCCCAGAATTTCAGGCCAGACTGCTCTCGCTCCGCCAACATACTGTTACTCAAGACGATACGGAGCCAGATGAGGGATGGACTCAAGATACTCCAGCGCCCCCCCCCCTTTACCCCATACGTCTCCTATGGCATCCTCCACCCCACATTCATTACCCATACTCCGGCCCTTGCTCCAAGCAACTGCTGAAAGAGCACCACTCCCCAGCCCCTCAGAAGTCTGGGACCCCTGCCGCTCCCGGAATCTAGTAGACCCATCAGGACGCCCTGTCACTCTGTCAATAGGCTATGGTGACATCCTTACACATCGGGTGGGGGCCATAGTCAACCCTGCAAACACCCGTATGAGCCATGCTGGAGGATTGGCTCGTAAAATTGCCCTTGCTGCTGGTTCCACTCTGGCTGCAGAATGCCAGGCTCACTTAGCCAAAAAAGGAGAGCTTTCAAAAGGCCAGACCTTAGTCACCCGTGCGGGTAGACTGCCCGCTGATGTCATCATACATGCAGTGTGTCCTATTTATGACCCCCAGAACCCCGAAGAGTCACGTTCCACTCTCGCATCTACCATCCGTTCAGTACTCCTCCATGCAGGAAAATTAAGTCATCAGGATATGCCCAGACGCACTTTAGCGATACCACTTATATCTTCTGGAATTTTCGGCTACCCACTCGGGCCGTGCATGGAGGAACACGTACTAGCCCTAAAGGAAGGCATGGAGACCCTCCCCCATGGATTGGACTCAATACGCATTGTATGTGTCCGTAGTCCAGCAGTTCATGCTGCTATGCCTTTGGCCCTTAAGCTACTAGTGGCAACCTCCTCCCCGACACCGATACCTAATGCGGTTCTGTTGCCTGAAGAATCCTCCCTAGCGGCCACCCCAAACACCACCAAGGCACACGCGACGCGGCCCGGTCCTCAACAAGTTCCTGGACCTTTAGGGATGATCAAATATCAACCCTTTACCCCAGTACAAGTAGACACTCTGGTCTCAAAGCTTCCTGATCCCGATAAATCTCCCATGCAGTATGCTAGACGCTTGGACACAACCAGAGCCATTTATGGTGCAACCTGGGCTGATTTGGCAGGTATCACATCTGTGAAGGCCAAGGAATATTTCTTGCCTACTATCGAAAAGGCCATGGATTCCACAAAAGCAGGATCCCTTAGTACGTATGAATCCGGCCTAGAATACATGAAACCGTTAAAAGCCTGGGCTCAGGATCGCTTGTCAGATCAAGCTGGGTCTGTACAAGATGTTCAACAAGACCCTGATGAATCTGTGGAAAGATATGCTGCAAGATTCAGCATGCATTTTGAGAATCTCGGATACAGTCCTCACGTCAAGATGCAGGCCGCCCTGTTGGTTCAGGCCCTAGTAGATGGCCTACAAGACGCTCTCAGAGATGAGGTTCTGAGGGTACGCCCCGAGATTCGTTCTTCTTCTTTTAACGACGCGGTGGACATTGTCAAAGCTTTCCAAAAAGCCATGCTAAAAATGGAGAAGGATACTAAGCCAAAGAAGAAAGCCGCTCCTGCCATGGTATATCAAGCTCAAGAAAGCTACCCACCCCCTGGCAACCAACATAGAATCAAGTGGGTAATGGTTAAAGGCACAGGTGATGATACTCCTCCCACATATAGAAAACAAGACAGAAGAAATGACAGGGGGCCACCTAGAGACAAGAGACAATCTCGTGATTCTGAAGGACGCATGCTGTGTTGGGAATGTGGTAGCCCTAATCACATTCTCAGAGACTGTCCAACCCGCAGACAGTACCATGACCGCTCGTTTCATGACGGTCCACACAACCATGGACCTTCCCGTGAACCATCTCACCCACGCCAATGACGGCCCGGTCAACCAGTGTCCACTTTCCCGGCTACGCACCCCACGGCCGCCTGTGGGACTGTCACTTTACAGGTGGACACTGGGGCGGCCACATCTGTCATTTCTTCCACACAGCTCCCTCCCTCGGTATCCCTATCACCGGATACCCTCACCTGTGTTGGGGTGGAAGGCCAACATATTTCCTCTCCACTCACAGTCCCTGTGTCTGCAGGACCATTCACTGGAGTACTCACAAGATTTTTGGTCTCAGAAACTTGTCCCGTTAATTTGTTGGGAGCCGATCTCTTAGAGCGGATGAAGGCAACTATTACCTTCGGAAACCATGGTATGGAGCTTCTTCTGCGTGACCCTCATTCCGAACAAGGGACTGAAGACCGCTGCGTTCTCAAAGCCTTCCCTCTCATGATGATGACCATACAACCTCACACTCTTCTTGAAACCTCACAGTTCCCTCACTCTCTGTGGTCCAGCGGGCCAGAGGACGTTGGCCTCCTGCAGGTTCCCCCGGTCCAAGTACACCTCAAGCCTGGACACAAGTACCCACGGTTGCCACAATACCCCCTCAAGGCGGCACAAGAACAAAGCTTGGGTACCCAAATCGCTTCCCTCCTGGAGTCAGGAGTCCTTGTCAGATGTGTATCTCCATGCAATACACCCCTCTTTCCTGTAAAAAAGAAAACCGCTCCGGGAGAGCCTCCAAGATACCGGTTGGTTCAGGATCTCAGAGCCGTCAATGCAGCTACCATTTTAGAAACTCCAGTGGTACCCAACCCAAACACCCTCTTGTCTCAGGTGCCTCCAACGGCCACCTTGTTTACGGTGTTAGATCTGGCCAACGCCTTCTTCAGTATACCCTTGCACGAAGATTTGTGGTTTCTTTTTGCCTTTACCTTTCAAGGAGCACAGCTTACATGGACCAGGACTCCACAAGGAGCCCAGAACTCTCCTAACCAATTCACTCATTCTATGAAGTCTATTCTGGAGCCATGGGTTCAAGAGAACCCTCAGGTCACCCTTCTACAGTATGTGGATGATCTTTTACTCTGCGGCACTGAAGAAAATTTGCCAGAGATGTCAGCATCCCTTCTCTGGTTTCTTCACTCAGCTAACTGTAAAGTCTCGAAAGGCAAAGTCCAATGGTGTCTGCCCAAGGTCATTTTCCTCGGACATTGTATATCACAAGGTGCTAGACATCTGACTGAAGAAAGAAAACAAGCCATCATGGATATCACCTTCCCAACCACCTACTCCGCTATGCAGACTTTCCTTGGTCTCATCACTTACTGCAGGCAATGGATCCCTGATGCCTCAAAGCTTATGCAACCCCTGTATGACTGTCTTAAGGACGAAGGCTCCGTCTGGTTTCATGCTGAAGATCCACGTGTCTCTCACCAACGCAGACTATGTTTTGATCGCCTTAAACAGGCTGTTGTCTCTGCCCCGGCCTTGGGCTTACCAGACTATACTCAGCCATTTCACCTCTTTGTCTCTGAATCGGAAGGTCATGCCTCTGGAGTTCTAGCACAACGCTATGATCATAAGTATCGGCCTTTAGGCTACTACTCAGCCCGCCTGGACCCTGTCGCCCGAACTGCCCCCACGTGCCTTAAGGCGGTCCACGCTGCTCATATCCTCCTTGACAAGTCAGCTGATATCGTCCTTGGACATGATCTAGTTATACAGGCCGGCCATGATCTCTCGGCTGTTCTGCAACAAACATCTCCGAAACATCTAACCAACCAAAGACACCTGCGGCTGCAGTGTTCCCTATTGTTGCCCTCCAATATAACATTTACCTGATGTCTGACTATCAACCCTGCCACTTTGCTTCCACCTTCTAGGGAGGAAGACGAACAGGGTGAAGGTCCATTGGTGGAACCTCATGATTGTATAAAAATTTTGCAGGAAGAGACTTCTGCTCCAGAGAATATGGTGGCACATCCGCTCGCACACCCTGCCTTGCACCTATGGACTGATGGATCCCGTTTCGCAGACCCTCAAGGGAAGTTCCACACGGGATATGCTGTCACAACAGACCTAACAGTCCTCAAGGCTGAAGCTCTACCACCATACATGTCTGCACAAGAAGCTGAACTTGTAGCTCTCACAGAAGCCTGCCACCTGGCAGCTGGAATAACGGCAAACATATATACCGATTCTAGGTATGGACATGGAATTTGCAATGATTTTGGACTCTTGTGGAAGTCTAGAGGATTCATCACAGCTGCAGGTACACCAGTGAAACATGCCTCATGGATTAAGGCCCTAATGAAGGCCCTGGAACTACCCATTCAGGTTGCTGTTATCAAGGTCAAGGCTCATGGAAGACTAGATTCCAGGGAAGCCAGGGGCAACCACCTAGCTGACCAAGCAGCCAAGACTGCAGCAGTGGAGAATGTGTCATCAAAGTGGCAGGAAAAGGAAGAAGAGATGGGGGAGACCCTGCAAACCGTAGCTGTGGCGCTCACTAGAGCAAGAGCCAAAGAACAGCCGGCGGAAGACCATACAAGTCCAGCGGAGACACGAGTGGAATCTAGGGGGGGCAGGATGCCTGAAGAAAAATTGTGTGAAGAACAAAGGAAGACCCCCACTGAAGAAGTCAAGCAATGGAAAGCGGCGGGAGCTGTGCTGGCAGGTCGCAAAGATTCAAAGGTCAACTCGACTCTTTACCAAGTGGACGGAAAACCTTGCTTGCCCAGGCGCATGTACTCAGCTGTGGCAGCATGGGCTCACGGGCCTACACACAGAGGAAAGAATCAAGCCTTGGCATGTATCAAGAAACTGTACTTTGCACCCGGAATCGTACTCAAAATCCTGCTCTGTCTGCGCTACCTGCAACCCAACGTGTACGGCACGGGTCCCTCTCCAACACCTGGCTAAACCAGACTACCCTTGGCAGAGAATACAAGTCGACCATATCCAAATGCCTAAAGCAGGAAAATATGAGTACGTTTTGGTAGCCGTGGATATGTTCTCAGCCTGGCCCGAGGCCTACCCGGTTGTCAACATGACTGCTAAAGTCACAGCCAAGAAACTGATCACTGAAATTGCCTGCAGATTTGGAGTTCCCCAAGTCATAGAATCGGATCAAGGACCAGCTTTCACAGCAAATATCTACAAAGAACTTTGGAACATGTTGGGAACAGATTTGGGCCTCCACACTCCATACCATCCTGCCAGTTCAGGCAAAGTGGAGAGAATGAATTCCACACTCAAGACCCAGCTCTTGAAAATGACCCAAGATCATCCCCTCCCCTGTCCCGACCTACTCCCTATAGTATTGTATCATATCAGACACACCCCACAAGCTAAACATGGGCTAACTCCCTATGAAATTTTGTTTGGGACCCCACCTAAAATAGGAGAAATTAGGCCCCAAGAGTTGTCTGAAACACATGATAGAGTGGTAAAATTTGTGATTGCTCTGTCTAAAGAATTGACTAACACCCGCTCTGCAGTATCTGCTTCTCTCCCAGAATCCACAGGTGATGCGGTACATGATTTCACCCCAGGCGACCTGGTGTACGTAAAGAAGTTTGTCCGGAGAGACTGTCTCCAACCCAGATTTGAGGGCCCCTACACTGTGATCCTGACTACTCCTACAGCTCTGAAGCTTGAGGGCAAGAGCACCTGGATTCACGCCTCCCACTGCAAGAGAGACAAAGCGAGCCTATAAAAGATGACTACCTTCTTCTATATCCTTTCCATATGCTTACTGTCTGTCCCAGGGTGGACAGCTACCACATTTTGGGTAGATACTCACGCAAAAATCCAGACGTATCGATTTGATTACTGTGACATAGTGGATTGTGCAGGAATGACATGGTATGCTGCATAGTCCCCTCATACAGGAAAGCTATAAACAATGCTGTTCCAACCCCCCATGACAGAGTCCAATTGAGAGATCTAGTTTAGGGTCAGTTGGGAGAACTCCATGTGTCACCCAGGATAGGGCTCAATTGTCTGGGGGCGTCCCATAAGGGGGCAGCTTCTAAGATAATTGGGTGAAGAAATCCACCTCCCCTCTCCCCACACATGGACAGTCTCAAAGGCCCCGAAGCAAAGGAAAGCTTAGTGTTTAGGGGGGAATGTCAGGGTAAGAAAGAATATATATTTTCTCCACTTTTATACTTTTATACGCTTTGCTAATGTACTAACCACCATTTTGTGTCTTATAACAATAAGCTTTCCTTGCTACGTGTTACTTAGATCGAAACTTATCCTAAGATGGTGCCAGTATCAGCTAAGCACCTGTTCAGAGAAATGAAACCGAATCATCAACTGACGGTTGTCTGCCCAGAGACTGAGTTAAGGAGACGTGGACCAATCAGGAGTGGCCGGATACTAGACATTTATGGCTTACCCCGCCCTGAACAATCCATTCATGGCTTACCCCGCCCCGAACACTCCCTTTCCCCTCCCCCTTACATAGTGTATTTAGGTTTGTGCATGCGGAAATAAAGACAGAACAATGCTGAGAACGTTGTCTGTAGTAGTCTTCTGAGCATGCTCTGAGTTTGAACCAGCTTGTTGCCTGACTCATTCTTTGAATGGTTGACCCATGCTCATAGCCTTAATTTGGAGTGACTGGAGGACGAGTGGAATGTCGCTACGACCCCGTCAATAGGACACGTCTCCTCTATATACCGCTCATCAGCGCTATAGGACACGTCTCTTCTACATACCGCTCATCAGCGCTATAGGACACGTCTCTTCTACATACCGCTCATCAGCGCTATAGGACACGTCTCTTCTACATACCGCTCATCAGCGCTATAGGACACGTCTCTTCTACATACCGCTCATCAGCGCTATAGGACACGTCTCTTCTACATACCGCTCATCAGCGCTATAGGACACGTCTCCTCTATATACCGCTCATCAGCGCTATAGGACACGTCTCTTCTACATACCGCTCATCAGCGCTATAGGACACGTCTCCTCTACATACCGCTCATCAGCGCTATAGGACACGTCTCCTCTACATACCGCTCATCAGCGCTATAGGACACGTCTCCTCTACATACCGCTCATCAGCGCTATAGGACACTTCTCCTCTACATACCGCTCATCAGCGCTATAGGACACGTCTCCTCTACATACCGCTCATCAGCGCTATAGGACACGTCTCCTCTATATACCGCTCATCAGTCCTATAGGACACGTCTCTTCTATATACCGCTCATCAGCGCTGTAGGACACGTCTCCTCTATATACCGCTCATCAGTGCTATAGGACACGTCTCTTCTATATACCGCTCATCAGCGCTATAGGACACGTCTCCTCTATATACCGCTCCTCAGTGCTATAGGACACGTCTATATACCTGTGGCAAAACAGCTTCTTATCTTAATCAGCCAGACGTCTAGATTTGTTAAGCCAAGAGCAATACACTATTGTGTTTGTGTTGACTTTAGAACTTGTCTGTGTTTCTTTGGTGGGTCAAGAAAAGAAGGACAGACCAGTATTTGTATAACCCTGGATGTTGTCTTCTCTTGGTTCTGAAACAATGATGTTTGTTAATATGCTAATTGCATATTGTACTAAAGCCAGCTAGATGTTGATTTATAAGTGCCCCCTGCTATACCAACTATGTAAATTGATTAAATGCTCAAACAATGAGACCTGAGCCCTGTGGAATAATATCATCCCTAACCCTTGCCCTGTGAATGTCAACTAGTGTTCTTAGTCTGCTTTGTGTCTTCCTATTAGTTATACCGACTACATATGCTGCACATCTAAATATTATTATATATAATGTTAATATTCAGCAAAATTGATGTAGAGCAGTGATATCAATGATCTGTGAGTTAAAAGACAAAAAGTAGAAATGGGAGCTGTCAAGGATTTTTCCCCACAGCAAATCTGTTGTAATTACTTGATCTCTACAGGAGGCCCCTACTTTGATGGAGGTTGAAGTGTCAGCTCTCTCTCACTTCCCCAGTTGTAATTAGTTTCTCTCTTCCCCAGCCACAAACCCCCCAAAAGACAATGTAGGAATTGCATTTATTTCCACAATTTCACTGCACTCGGAATGAATGGTGTCATTCAAAACTACAACTTGTCCCGCAAAAAACAACACCTCATATGGCGATGTGGATGAGAAACGAGGGAAAAAGTTAATAGCCTGGTCGTGAAAGGGTTAACTTGTGGGCAGCGCTCCCTGGGAGCAGACGCAGAATGACGGCACCACGCGGCAGACGCAGAATGACGGCACCACGCGGCAGACGCAGAATGACGGCACCACGCGGCAGACGCAGAATGACGGCACCACGCGGCAGACGCAGAATGACGGCACCACGCGGCAGACGCAGAATGACGGCACCACGCGGCAGAGTTACTATTTTATTGAGGTTTGTTGTATTCATCCATTACTATCATGAAGTAGTGATGGCTGCAGCCATGAGCATCCACGCCACAAAAGACAAACAAGAAGATGAGAAGAGTCACTGCATACAGACAGGAGTCATCACCCCCCGATCTCAGTCCGGGGAGCAAGGCCGCACAACCAGGGATGGGAGCAGAGACAGCACAATGACAGCGCGGGAGACAAGACACAACTGGAATCAGAAGATTGTGCGCCGGGACGGACCCTCACCCTCCTCTCCACTCACAGACATTGACCAGCACAGGACGCGTCTTCTCACTGAGCCCCCCCACTATCAGAGAAGAAGCTGTACTGAAACAACATGCATAATGCACTGCTTACCCAATGCTAGATCCTTAGATCACAATCACCCCGATCACCTCTATTGGATCTTCTACAGTCAGCTGGGTCACCTCTGTGGGATCCTTTAAAGTCTTCAGGGCTCACCTCTATGGGATCTTCTGTACTCGTCCAGGGTCACCTTTATGGAATCCCCTAGTCATCTGTGGTCACCTCTACGGAATCACCTACAATTATAAAGGGCACCTCTGTGGGATCCTTTACAGTCAACTGTGTTAAGTTTATGAGATCCCCCTACAGTCTTCCAGGCCATAGCCCTCTACATAATTGGGTCATCTCTATAGGATCTTCTGTAGTCGTCAGAGTCACCTCTATGGGATCTTTTGTAGTCAGGTGTCACCTATATGGGATCTTCTGTAGTCTTCAAGGTCACCTATATGGGATCTTCTGTAGTCTTCAAGGTCACCTATATGGGATCTTTTGTAGTCAGGTGTCCCTTCTATGGGATCTTCTGTAGTCTTCCAGGTCACCTCTATGGGATCTTCTGTAGTCTTCCAGGTCACCTCTATGGGATCTTCTGTAGTCGTTCAGGTCACCTCTATGGGCTCTACTGTAGTCGTCCAGGTCACCTCTATGGGATCTTCTGTAGTCATCAAGGGTCACCTCTATGGGATCTGTTGTAGTCAGGGGTTCCTTCTATGGGATCTTCTTTAGTCATCCAGGTCACCTCTATGGGATCTTCTGTAGTCATCAGGGGGTCACCTCTATGGGATCTTCTGTAGTCATCAGGGGTCACCTCTATGGGATCTTCTGTAGTCATCAGGGGTCACCTCTATGGGATCTTCTGTAGTCATCAGGGGTCACCTCTATGGGATCTTCTGTAGTCATCAGGGGTCACCTCTATGGGATCTTTTGTAGTCGTCAGGGGTCATCCCTAATCCTTCAGTCACCACCGATCTGATCAGCTGTTACACCCGTCTCACATCCAGTCACAGGGGAGTGGGAAGAGCACACACCAGATGATGATTAACTACTGTTACTCTGGTATTTGGTTCCCCAAAAAACGCCAGACGCTGTTTTAAGGGGTGGGGTGCAGGAAGAGAAACCAGTAAAGAAGATATGGGTAATGAGCGGGCGAGAAGACGAGTAGTAGGAGCTGCTCATGGTCTTCAGCAGGACACTTCCATGGTGTGGTTGATCTGACCGATGCCCTCGCTGCTCTCTGACTGAGTGCAAGGCCTGGGGCGACCTCCATCCACAGAACTGGCACTGGTGAGGGACGCTGTGCGAGATCGGGCGAGTCGGGTCATACTGGCTGAGGGCACTACAGAGACAAAGAAGAGTCAAGAAGTGAAAATTCAGAACCAGCGGCTGAACATTTACAAAGAGCAGAACGAAAGTAAGATACCGCAAAAGCATGAGCTGCTCACTACCGGACACAGGCTGAAAGCTTCAACCTCCCATGCAGGGTTGTGGGAAAGCGATGGCTGCAGTGGCTGGGGGAGAGGAGGCTGGACTGTGCCCGAGTAATCCAGGCAGCCAGCTTCCTCCTTTGGTCGGCATGCTGCTCGTTTCTCAACACCTTTCCTTTTACATGAAGCTCCATGTGAGGTGTGGAGCATGAGCGGTAACCCCGGGTCTGGGGGATCTGGGACCTCCAGGTTCAGGGGGATCTGGGACCTCCAGGTTCAGGGGGATCTGGGACCTCCAGGTTCAGGGGGATCTGGGACCTCCAGGTTCAGGGGGATCGGGGACCTCCAGGTTCAGGGGGATCGGGGACCTCCAGGTTCAGGGGGATCGGGGACCTCCAGGTTCAGGGGGATCGGGGACCTCCAGGTTCAGGGTGCGCTCTACAGCTCAATGACAGAAGATTGGGCCAGGATATAGTATAGGGGGAGAGTATGAGGACTACAAGCAATGATGTGCCTTACCTGCAGACCTATGTGATACCCCAGTGACATTGTGTACCTATGTATGTACCTGGCATTAGATGCTCTGCATCCAAGGGGATACGGGCAGTAAGTGAGCCGGGTGCACTCATACAGGCTGTGCCACTGTGCCGTATACAGTCACATACACTGGAGCTGTACACCCGCGTGGGACACTTCCCGGAGTATATCCCCATATAGGACGTGCCGTAATGTCCAGAATGGGTGATGTGCAGCTGCAGACGTCACTTCTATATGTGTGGAAGAAGATGATGGGGAGAGCGTGAGCGTCTGACGCTGGAGAACTGCTGGAATAACCCAGTCATTTGGAGGGAAAAGCAGCCCAGGTGGAGCAGAGGTAGGACACTGAACCCAGGAGCATGCAATCTATTCAGCAGACCGTGTGATGGGATACCTGCGCTGGCACTCTGTCTCCGATCCTTCAAGGAGGCAACTGGGGGGAAAAGATGAGGAAGGAAGCAGGGGAAGGGGGTGAAGAGTCCAGTGGGGAGTGATGAGGAGGGGAGAAGACACAGAAATGGGACATTGAGACAACAGGTACCAATATGCTGCGATCACCATAAACAGAATATCGAGCCGCAGAGATTTCAGAGTCAGTGTGAGCACAGAGGAAAAGAGGTGTAGAACAGAGAAAAAAATCAGACACATGAAGTGTACGAGGCAAGAACAGACTGAGGATACAGAGACCAAGAGGACAGTCAAAAGACAGATGAAATGTGTCCAGACACACCTCCCGAGACGCCGGGACACGGGGGCCGCCGTCCTCCCGAGACGCCGGGACACGGGGGTCGCCGTCCTCCCGAGACACAGGGGCCGCCGTTCTCCAGAGGGCCACCACCCTCCCGAGAGCCAGAGGGCCACCACCCCCCCGAGAGCCAAAGGGCCACCACCCCCCCGAGAGCCAGAGGGCCACCACCCTCCCGAGAGCCAGAGGGCCACCACCCTCCCGAGAGCCAGAGGGCCACCACCCTCCCGAGAGCCAGAGGGCCACCACCCTCCCGAGATGCCAGGACACGGGGGCTGCCATCCTCCCGAGATGCCAGGACACGGGGGCCGCCGTCCTCCAGAGGGCCACCACCCTCATGAGAGCCAGAGGGCCACCACCCTCCCGAGATGCCAGGACACAGGGGCCGCCATCCTCCCGAGAGCCAGAGGGCCACCACCCTCCCGAGAGCCACTACCCTCCCGAGATGCCAGGACACGGGGGCCGCCGTCCTCCAGAGGGCCACCACCCTCCCGAGATGCCAGGACACAGGGGACACCATCCTCCCGAGATGCCAGGACACAGGGGCCACTACCCTCCCGAGAGCCAAAGGGCCACCACACTCCCAAGATGCCAGGACACAGGGGACACCATCCTCCAGAGGGCCACCACCCTCCCGAGACCCTGGGGCCGCAGTCTGGCAGAGCTGAACTTACTGTATCCCATTCCTTGAAGATAGTATTTGAAAGCTTCTGTCAGCTTTCCAGGCTGTGAAAAGAAATGAGCCATGGTGTCACTCATTATCGGCATTTAATAGCATTTATACACAAGAATAGAATAAATGTGGAGTAGCCCCCCGGCGGATGTTGTTGATTTTGCTTTTTGTGCCGCTCACTGGCCACTCTCCCTAGGAGATGACCACTAGGGGGCGCTTGTAACTTGTCTGGTAACAATGAAATGAGACTGGACGGGCTACGACGGGAGGATAGATACCTGGGTGACCTGTGGAAGTCCTCCAGAGTCCGCCATCTGTGTGCGACAAGAGGGGAGCAGAAGTAATAGAAGACTAACGCTAAGACATGGCTGAGACACCGGCTCCTCAACAGCTTCCACACTGCAGGAGGAGGAGGAGGAGGAGGAGGCTACAGCACATACAGGGAGAAGGCCGCGCGGGGGGGAGGAAGAGGAGGCCAAACAAGGAAAGGCGAGGAGGCTGCAGCACATACAGGGAGAAGGCCGCGCGGGGGGGGGAGGAAGAGGAGGCCAAACAAGGAAAGTCGAGGAGGCTGCAGCACATACAGGGAGAAGGCCGCGCGGGGGGGAGGAAGAGGAGGCCAAACAAGGAAAGGCGAGGAGGCTGCAGCACATACAGGGAGACGGTCGCGCGGAGGGAGGGTGGGGGTGAAGGAAGAGGACTGCGCGCAGGCAGGGGAGACGGCCGCGCGGGGGGGAGGAAGAGGAGGCCAAACAAGGAAAGGCGAGGAGGCTGCAGCACATACAGGGAGACGGTCGCGCGGAGGGAGGGTGGGGGTGAAGGAAGAGGACTGCGCGCAGGCAGGGGAGACGGTCGCGCGGAGGGAGGGTGGGGGTGAAGGAAGAGGACTGCGCGCAGGCAGGGGAGACAGAGGACTGCGCGCAGGCAGGGGAGACAGAGGACTGCGCGCAGGCAGGGGAGACAGAGGACTGCGCGCAGGCAGGGGAGACAGAGGACTGCGCGCAGGCAGGGGAGACAGAGGACTGCGCGCAGGCAGGGGAGACAGAGGACTGCGCGCAGGCAGGGGAGACAGAGGACTGCGCGCAGGCAGGGGAGACAGAGGACTGCGCGCAGGCAGGGGAGACAGAGGACTGCGCGCAGGCAGGGGAGACAGAGGACTGCGCGCAGGCAGGGGAGACAGAGGACTGCGCGCAGGCAGGGGAGACAGAGGACTGCGCGCAGGCAGGGGAGACAGAGGACTGCGCGCAGGCAGGGGAGACAGAGGACTGCGCGCAGGCAGGGGAGACAGAGGACTGCGCGCAGGCAGGGGAGACAGAGGACTGCGCGCAGGCAGGGGAGACAGAGGACTGCGCGCAGGCAGGGGAGACAGAGGACTGCGCGCAGGCAGGGGAGACAGAGGACTGCGCGCAGGCAGGGGAGACAGAGGACTGCGCGCAGGCAGGGGAGACAGAGGACTGCGCGCAGGCAGGGGAGACAGAGGACTGCGCGCAGGCAGGGGAGACAGAGGACTGCGCGCAGGCAGGGGAGACAGAGGACTGCGCGCAGGCAGGGGAGACAGAGGACTGCGCGCAGGCAGGGGAGACAGAGGACTGCGCGCAGGCAGGGGAGACAGAGGACTGCGCGCAGGCAGGGGAGACAGAGGACTGCGCGCAGGCAGGGGAGACAGAGGACTGCGCGCAGGCAGGGGAGACAGAGGACTGCGCGCAGGCAGGGGAGACAGAGGACTGCGCGCAGGCAGGGGAGACAGAGGACTGCGCGCAGGCAGGGGAGACAGAGGACTGCGCGCAGGCAGGGGAGACAGAGGACTGCGCGCAGGCAGGGGAGACAGAGGACTGCGCGCAGGCAGGGGAGACAGAGGACTGCGCGCAGGCAGGGGAGACAGAGGACTGCGCGCAGGCAGGGGAGACAGAGGACTGCGCGCAGGCAGGGGAGACAGAGGACTGCGCGCAGGCAGGGGAGACAGAGGACTGCGCGCAGGCAGGGGAGACAGAGGACTGCGCGCAGGCAGGGGAGACAGAGGACTGCGCGCAGGCAGGGGAGACAGAGGACTGCGCGCAGGCAGGGGAGACAGAGGACTGCGCGCAGGCAGGGGAGACAGAGGACTGCGCGCAGGCAGGGGAGACAGAGGACTGCGCGCAGGCAGGGGAGACAGAGGACTGCGCGCAGGCAGGGGAGACAGAGGACTGCGCGCAGGCAGGGGAGACAGAGGACTGCGCGCAGGCAGGGGAGACAGAGGACTGCGCGCAGGCAGGGGAGACAGAGGACTGCGCGCAGGCAGGGGAGACAGAGGACTGCGCGCAGGCAGGGGAGACAGAGGACTGCGCGCAGGCAGGGGAGACAGAGGACTGCGCGCAGGCAGGGGAGACAGAGGAGCGCGCGCAGGGAGGGGAGACAGAGGAGCGCGCGCAGGGAGGGGAGACAGAGGAGCGCGCGCAGGGAGGGGAGACAGAGGAGCGCGCGCAGGGAGGGGAGACAGAGGAGCGCGCGCAGGGAGGGGAGACAGAGGAGCGCGCGCAGGGAGGGGAGACAGAGGAGCGCGCGCAGGGAGGGGAGACAGAGGAGCGCGCGCAGGGAGGGGAGACAGAGGAGCGCGCGCAGGGAGGGGAGACAGAGGAGCGCGCGCAGGGAGGGGAGACAGAGGAGCGCGCGCAGGGAGGGGAGAGAGGAGCGCGCGCAGGGAGGGGAGAGAGGAGCGCGCGCAGGGAGGGGAGACAGAGGAGCGCGCGCAGGGAGGGGAGACAGAGGAGCGCGCGCAGGGAGGGGAGACAGAGGAGCGCGCGCAGGGAGGGGAGACAGAGGAGCGCGCGCAGGGAGGGGAGACAGAGGAGCGCGCGCAGGGAGGGGAGACAGAGGAGCGCGCGCAGGGAGGGGAGACAGAGGAGCGCGCGCAGGGAGGGGAGACAGAGGAGCGCGCGCAGGGAGGGGAGACAGAGGAGCGCGCGCAGGGAGGGGAGACAGAGGAGCGCGCGCAGGGAGGGGAGACAGAGGAGCGCGCGCAGGGAGGGGAGACAGAGGACTGCGCGCAGGGAGGGGAGACAGAGGACTGCGCGCAGGGAGGGGAGACAGAGGACTGCGCGCAGGGAGGGGAGACAGAGGAGCGCGCGCAGGCAGGGGAGACAGAGGAGCGCGCGCAGGCAGGGGAGACAGAGGAGCGCGCGCAGGCAGGGGAGACAGAGGACTGCGCGCAGGCAGGGGAGACAGAGGAGCGCGCGCAGGCAGGGGAGACAGAGGACTGCGCGCAGGCAGGGGAGACAGAGGAGCGCGCGCAGGCAGGGGAGACAGAGGACTGCGCGCAGGCAGGGGAGACAGAGGAGCGCGCGCAGGCAGGGGAGACAGAGGAGCGCGCGCAGGGAGGAGAGACAGAGGAGCGCGCGCAGGGAGGGGAGACAGAGGAGCGGAAGGAAGAGGACTGTGCACAGGGAAGGAGAAGACCACGTACAGGGAGGGGAGGCTACAGGGGGAGAAAGAGGACTGCGTACAGGGAGGGGAGGAGGGAAGAAAGAAGACTGTGCACAGGGAGGGAGAGGACTGCATACAGGGAGGGGCGGCTTGAGGACTGTGCACAGGAGGCAGAGAGGACCGTGCATGGGGGAGTGCAGATAGAAGAACACTGTGCACGGGGGGGAGGGAAGAAAGGACTGTGTACAAGGAGTGAGAGGACCGGGCATGGGAGAGGGGAGATAGATGAGCACGGGGAAGAGAGGGAAGGGAGAGGACCGGGGGAGATAGGAGAGCACTGTGCACAGGGGAAGGGGGGGGGGTGACCGCTCACAGGGGAAGAGTAGGCTGCGCACAAAGGGAAGAGAGGGCAGAGGTCATATACACTGTGAAGGTTTGAGAAGGAGAAAGCAAATACAAGGAGAGGAGACCAAACATGAGGGACAGGGGCCGCACTTTAGGCCACACATGTGGTAGATTCTGAGGACGGATGACTGTACCTTCAGGAACGTTGTAGTTGTCGGATCGAGCTTGGAATTACATTCAACCTGTCAGGTAAGGAAAGTGCAGTCAGGAGGGTCGCAGTGTAATGCGCTGACATCATGGGAGGCTTACAATACAGATGGCTGTGACCCCAGAGTATACTAAGTAGATCACTAGAGATCTACTGCAAAGTGATCTAATCTTTAAATAACCTGATAAAATCCCTGGGAAGCAAAGCGATTCCCGTCAGCAATCTCGGGATCTGGCGACCCATTGTTGACACCTGTGGCCCAGCTACACGTATCTGATCCCTAACCAGGGGGTCATAGATCGGCTACACGTATCTGATCCCTAACCAGGGGGTCATAGATCGGCTACACGTATCTGATCCCTAACCAGGGGGTCATAGATCGGCTACACGTATCTGATCCCTAACCAGGGGGTCATAGATCGGCTACACGTATCTGATCCCTAACCAGGGGGTCATAGATCGGCTACACGTATCTGATCCCTAACCAGGGGGTCATAGATCGGCTACACGTATCTGATCCCTAACCAGGGGGTCATAGATACATAAGCACTGGACGCACCACGCCGTCTTCAGCCGGGGAGTTATCTCCAACCACCAGCATCACTGGAGCCCTGCGGGACGAGAAGGACAAGGATTGGAGACAGCACAAAGCCCGATAGTCTGGACGTGGATTCATCTGTATTCACACACCAAATGCCACAAAACGTGTCCACCTGAAAGCAGAGCTCTGCACAACGCGTTTTATAGGCCCCAGCTTATAAGGGATCTTCTCCCTGACCACCTCTTCCTGCTGGTAAATAAAAGCGCTCTATAGCCTCCCAACGTTTCGCTGTACCATGGCATCAGCAAGGGTACAACGCACACACTCCCATGACGTTGCTGCATGTGGTGGTGTCTGTGCACCATCCTCTGTATGGTGTCTACTATGTACAATCACTTACCTAAGGGTTATGGCATTTGGAACAGTCCCAGGCCGATTCATTTCTAAGTCTCTTCGACTGAGGATGAGAAACAATCGTGAGAGAAAGGGCAGTATACGATGGGCGACTGGTAGTGGATCCCCCAGCGCTACATCCCATCTACACGGATCCACTATGTAACCTTCTAGGCGCGACGTCACACGCCATCATGTGTTACTAATAGTCCCCTCCTCTGCTGTCATGGTGGAGAGCGCTCACCTGTTGTACATGTTCCAGAAGAGTTGCAGGTTGCTCTGGTTCACACAGCTACTGATCTGCTGGCGGTAATTCTGCACGAGCTCCGTGTTATTCATTAGCTCCTCCTGGGGCAAGAAAGACCACAATAAGGCAGCATTATACTGCGTACAAGTCAGTGGTGGCCATACTGTTACCTCGACGGGAGGCAGGGTCGCTAGTGGCGGCCACACTGTTACCTCGACGGGAGGCAGGGTCGCTAGTGGCGGCCACACTGTTACCTCGACGGGAGGCAGGGTCGCTAGTGGCGGCCACACTGTTACCTCGACGGGAGGCAGGGTCGCTAGTGGCGGCCACACTGTTACCTCGACGGGAGGCAGGGTCGCTAGTGGCGGCCACACTGTTACCTCGACGGGAGGCAGGGTCGCTAGTGGCGGCCACACTGTTACCTCGACGGGAGGCAGGGTCGCTAGTAGTGGCCACACTGTTACCTCGACGGGAAGCAGGGTCGCTAGTGGCGGCCACACTGTTACCTCGACGGGAGGCAGGGTCGCTAGTGGTGGCCACACTATTGGCTCTACAGGAGGCAGGGTCGCTAGTGGTGGCCACACTATTGACTCTACAGAAGGCAGGGTCGCTAGCGGTGGCCACACTATTGGCTCTACAGAAGGCAGGGTCGCTAGAGGTGGCCACACTATTGGCTCTACAGGAGGCACGGTCGCTCATGGCCGCACTATTGGCTCTACAGAAGGCAGGGTCGCTCATGGTGGCCACACTATTGGCTCTACAGGAGGCAGGGTCGCTTATGATGGCCACACTATTGACTCTACAGGAGGCAGGGTCGCTAGTGGTGGCCACACTATTGGCTCTACAGGAGGCAGGGTCGCTTACGGTGGCCACACTATTGGCTCTACAGGAGGCAGGGTCGCTTACGGTGGCCACACTATTGGCTCTACAGGAGGCAGGGTCGCTTACGGTGGCCACATTATTGACTCTACAGGAGGCAGGGTCGCTAGTGGTGGCCACACTATTGACTCTACAGGAGGCAGGGTCGCTCATGGTGGCCACACTATTGGCTCTACAGAAGGCAGGGTTGCTAGCGGTGGCCACACTATTGGCTCTACAGGAGGCAGGGTCGCTTACGGTGGCCACACTATTGACTCTACAGAAGGCAGGGTCGCTAGCGGTGGCCACACTATTGGCTCTACAGAAGGCAGGGTCGCTAGAGGTGGCCACACTATTGGCTCTACAGGAGGCACGGTCGCTCATGGCCGCACTCTTGGCTCTACAGAAGGCAGGGTCGCTCATGGTGGCCACACTATTGGCTCTACAGGAGGCAGGGTCGCTTATGATGGCCACACTATTGACTCTACAGGAGGCAGGGTCGCTAGTGGTGGCCACACTATTGGCTCTACAGGAGGCAGGGTCGCTTACGGTGGCCACACTATTGTCTCTACAGGAGGCAGGGTCGCTAGTGGTGGCCACACTATTGGCTCTACAGAAGGCAGGGTTGCTAGCGGTGGCCACACTATTGGCTCTACAGGAGGCAGGGTCGCTTACGGTGGCCACACTATTGACTCTACAGAAGGCAGGGTCGCTAGCGGTGGCCACACTATTGGCTCTACAGAAGGCAGGGTCGCTAGAGGTGGCCACACTATTGGCTCTACAGGAGGCACGGTCGCTCATGGCCGCACTCTTGGCTCTACAGAAGGCAGGGTCGCTCATGGTGGCCACACTATTGGCTCTACAGGAGGCAGGGTCGCTTATGATGGCCACACTATTGACTCTACAGGAGGCAGGGTCGCTAGTGGTGGCCACACTATTGGCTCTACAGGAGGCAGGGTCGCTTACGGTGGCCACACTATTGGCTCTACAGGAGGCAGGGTCGCTAGTGGTGGCCACACTATTGGCTCTACAGGAGTCGGGGTCGCTTACGGTGGCCACACTATTGGCTCTACAGGAGTCGGGGTCGCTTACGGTGGCCACACTATTGGCTCTACAGGAGGCAGGGTCGCTAGTACGGCCATACAGATATCCATTCGCTGTGTGACGCAGAATAACAGTACCTGACTGAAAAGATGAGACAGCACAGTATCAGGGAGAGAGCTCGTCAGTCCGGACAGCTGTGGAGAGAAGGCAGCAAACTCTCAGTATGTGGTCAGCGAGGGGTTAGGTGCTGCTGAAGGGGTTCAGAGGTCAGATCCATGCAGGGAATAGGAGACTATAATATAGATCCGAGTTAAAGGTCTCCAGCTGTCAGGGGCACTGAAGGGGCTTCGCCATGACATGGTGGCTCACTTGGCTCTGACTGGTTTCTTTCCCTTACTGTACCTTTGATGCTGCCCAGTCAATCCAGCCTTTTCCATTGGGATCAATGTTGACGAGCACCAACCCTTCCACCATCTCTGGGAAAATCAGCTACAAGGAAACAGAAGATTGAAGCAACATGACCACCTCTAGGGGGCGCTCCGCAGACCAACATAATCTGTTCTATTTTTCAGATGACAATCATGGCAGACTTACAGCAAATTTTGCAAGAACATAAGATCCGGCACCAACTCCAATCCCAATGATCGTCTGGAAGCTGCAAAACACAGAATCATCATATGTGTAAAGTCCTGTCCATGGTGACATGTGCAAAGTCTGAACGCATCTCCACGTCATGTCTCATCACCCGGCCACTGTGTGCGATCTGATCATGTGTGCCCACGGTCACCAATGTGGAGTCTGGTCACTTGTACGAGACCTGAATGTCCATGGTCATGTGTGAGGTCCTCATCACCACAGTAATTCATCTATAGTCTGATTACAAATCTGCAGCCAAGTGTTGGAAGGTCTGGTCGCACGCCATACAGAAGCATGCCGGAGGCCTGGTCGCACGCCCGCAGCAGCATGTCGGAGGCCTGGTCGCACGCCCGAAGCAGCCTGCCGGAGGCCTGGTCGCACGCCAAGCAGCAGCATGTCGGAGGCCTAGTCGCACGCCAAGCAGCAGCATGTCGGAGGCCTAGTCGCACGCCAAGCAGCAGCATGTCGGAGGCCTAGTCGCACGCCAAGAAGCAGCATGTCGGAGGCCTAGTCGCACACCAAGAAGCAGCATGTCGGAGGCCTGGTCGCATGCTCTGTGTGTGGTTGCTCCATGCAGGTAAGTGGTGGACTTGTGTGTGCAGATGATGCCACTAAACTCACCCAAAGTGCTGCAGGACACTCGGGATCATGGCCGCCAGGTTCTCCATGGTGGGATACTGATAGCTGTATGAAGAGAGGGAAGTAGTGAGAGTTTCCTGTAAGGAGGAGACTGCACTTTCTGGAGGTATGAAGGGTGTTACTTACCCTTGGGGAAACTGGGAAGCACCCATCTGCTGGCCGGGGGCATCAACATGACACACAACAAAATGCTTGGCGATTTCCTGCATGTCCTCATAGTTGAAGAAGGTGTTAAAGCAAAGCTTATCTGAAAGACATGGAGAACTCTCAGTGAACATGCCGGACTAGTCAGAAGGATGATTCCCATCCTCACCGATTAAGATCCATGAGACATCTCCAGGGAGGACATATTCACCCACCTCATCTGGGACAAGAACCGACACTCAATCTCCTTGACGTAGAATTACACAGTGGACATATGGGGTAAAAGGAAATTAGTGATCGATAGGGGAAGAAGAGCTCATTTACCCAAACTTTTGAAGCAGGGACCAAATGGATAAAGCAGGATATCTATTGTGAGAAAGAGTCAAAGACTTGTAGATTCAAGAGGCAGAGAAGTGGGACATCTGCAACCAGACATACAGCCGCCCTCTGTAAGGGCCAAGATATATGCAAACACTGGAAAATGACCTCTAAACTACATTGTCGCTAAATAAAATGTACTTACAAAAAATGAAGGTTCTTGGAGCATTAATTGGCCAATTCATGTATGCCCTCAACCACGGCAAGGTGACCTCCCTCTGATGGGTCCCTATCCTCATGCCACTCTTGGGCACTCTATAAGCCTACAATTTTAAATGGGCAGGTAGGAACCAGCACTAATTAAAAGCACCCTTGGCTTATGGGTGGACTGTAAGCACATTTTATTTAGCAATAATGCAGTTTAGATCTCATGTTTCCAGTGTTCGCATATATCTTGGCCCTTACAGAGTGCTGCGGTGTTTTTTTGTATGTTTTGCAGTCATTGCAGCTTGCACCTGTTCATACTATAAGGAGGTGCTGGTCAAGGTTTTTTTTTTTTTGCATTTGCAACTAGACAGTTTGGTGTCTGTGGTCAGATAGGAATATTGGGGTGTGTGTCGATCCAATATTGATGGTGTAGCGCCGGCGTCCCTGCCCTCTGCTAGGCAGGGACGCTGTTCCCCTCACCCCTCTGCTCCGAGTCCGGCGTCCTCCTCCCGCTCTGCTGGCAGCGCGCGCTCCTTCCCGGCCACTGTGCTTAGGACGCGCGCGCTCCCTCCCTCTTAAAGGGGCCGCGCGCGCCGTCCTAACGAGTCCCCGGCCAATGGCCAGAGGACTTCACCATATATAAGGCACCTCCTCCAAAATGGAGGTGCCCGAGCAATGTTGTTGCACTGTTCACTACTCTGCTTCAGCCCTCAGGTCCCGTTGCCAGTTACCTGCCAGATTCCTGCCAGTTTGCTGTCTGATTCCTGCCTGCTAGCCTGAGGTCCGACGGTCTGCCTACCGACTCCTGTCAGTCTGTCTAAGGACCAGCTTGCCCGCTCACCTGGGAGCGCTCCTCTGCTACCTGCCTGCTAGCCTGAGGTCCGACGGTCTGCCCTCCAACTCCTGTCAGTCTGTCTATGGACCAGCTTGCCCGCTCACCTGGGAGCGCACATCTGCTACCTGCCTGCTAGCCTACCTGGAGGCTCCGCCGTCACGTGCTGTGACCACCTGCCATTCCAGAGACTCCTGCCCGCTCACCTGGGAGCGCACACCTGTTACCTGCCTGCTAGCCTACCTGGAGGCTCCGCCGTCACGTGCTGTGACCACCTGCCATTCCAGAGACTCCTGCCCGCTCACCTGGGAGCGCACACCTGTTACCTGCCTGCTAGCCTACCTGGAGGCTCCGCCGTCACGTGCTGTGACCACCTGCCATTCCAGAGACTCCTGCCCGCTCACCTGGGAGCGCACACCTGTTACCTGCCTGCTAGCCTACCTGGAGGCTCCGCCGTCACGTGCTGTGACCACCTGCCATTCCAGAGACTCCTGCCCGCTCACCTGGGAGCGCACACCTGTTACCTGCCTGCTAGCCTACCTGGAGGCTCCGCCGTCACGTGCTGTGACCACCTGCCATTCCAGAGACTCCTGCCCGCTCACCTGGGAGCGCACACCTGTTACCTGCCTGCTAGCCTACCTGGAGGCTCCGCCGTCACGTGCTGTGACCACCTGCCATTCCAGAGACTCTCGCTTGCTCACCTGGGAGCACACATCAACCATCTGCCTGCTAGCCTACCTGGAGGCTCTGCCATCACAGGTCGTACCTACCCTTTACCCAGAGACTGCCCCGGTCACTTGCCGTGACCTCCTGCCCGTTCATCCAGAGACTGCCCCGGTCACTTGCCGTGACCTCCTGCCCGTTCATCCAGAGACTGCCCCGGTCACTTGCAGTGACCTCCAGCCCGTTCACTCAGAGACTGTCCCGGTCACCTGCTGTGACTGCCTGCCCGTCTTCCCTGGTCGCCACCCGCTCCCTTACAAGGACCGCCCCCTTGTATAGTAGCTCAGAGATTCCGCCTCCCAGACCCGTTACAGTGTGCTCGGGCCATGGAACCCGGTGGCACCCAAGCTCCCTCACTCGGACCCGTGTCATGAACTGTCCCGTCAGAGGTCCCAACAGGAGTCCATCCTGGGTCACCTGCGGAATGTCAATACTCGCCTGGACACTCTGACTGCTCCACCAGCAACCACCGCCAGAGCCATGACTCGCAATCCGGCAGCTCCGCTGCCCACCAATACTATGGTATCCTACCCCGGACCCCGGCTTTCCGCACCTCCTCGCTTCGGAGGCGACTCTGCTCAGGCTCGGGGCTTTCTAAATCAGTGCACCCTGCACTTTGAACTCCTGTCCCACCAGTTTAACTCCGACCGGGCCAAAATTGCCTTCATCATGTCCCATCTCACCGGGGAGGCCCTGGCCTGGCTAGGCTAAATCCTCTATGGGAGAGGGGAGACCCCCTGGTGTCCGACTTGCCTGCCTTTCTCACGGCTTTCCGGAAAGTCTTCGACGAACCTGGACGGAAGACCTCATCCGCGTCATCTCTGCTACGCCTCAGTCAGGGAAGTCTCACCGTGGGCCAATATGCCATACGGTTCCGTACCCTTGCCTCGGAGCTGGCCTGGGATAACGACGCTCTGGTATCTGTCTTCTGGGAGGGTCTGTCCGGCCGTATTAAAGATGAACTTGCCAGTCGAGACATTCCTACCACTCTCGATGACCTAATAACTCTTGCCACCCGGATTGACCTACGGTTCCAGGAGCGTGCCAAAGAAGTCACCCGTGAGAGGAGGTTTCCACGTCTAGCTCCTACTTTTCAGAAATCCGTCACTCCCTCCGTTTCTCCCCAGGTACACTCTCCTGAGCCTATGCAGGTCGACCAGACCAAGATGGTCAAAACCCGTCAGGACTTACGCCGTGCCGAGGGGAGCTGCTTCTACTGTGGCAGTAAGGAGCACCGGATCCGTACCTGCCCGGAGAGGTCGGGAAACGCCTGTGTCTAGGTTCGCTCAGAGAGGTCGACCTAGACAAGAATAAATCCTCTCCATCTCTGCTGCTGTCAGTCTCAATTATCTGCGCGGAGAATCGCTATTTCGAACTAGCCCAACTTGACTCTGGAGCGGCCGGGAATCTTATTTCACAGGCCCTGGTAGAAAAATACCGCATTCCCACCAAACCTCTGGCTATACCATTATCTGTCGCTGCTGTGGATGGGGGCCTCTTACCACGTCCCATCCAGCTCATCACCGAATCCGTAACTCTGCAGGTGGGAATGCTGCATTCTGAG
This sequence comes from Phyllobates terribilis, assembly GCF_046119375.1. NCBI lineage: Eukaryota > Metazoa > Chordata > Amphibia > Anura > Dendrobatidae > Phyllobates > Phyllobates terribilis. Next base: position 52,496 of record NW_027365474.1, read on the forward strand.
AGCATCTCTTTTCATGTTCTGCCTGGACTCTCTCACGCCCTCTTACTAGGTCTACCTTGGCTCCAGAGACATGCACCCGTGCTTGACTGGCAGACCGGAGAAGTCCTTCGCTGGGGACAGGACTGTCATAAGACTTGTTTGGTTCCTGTTCATCCCGCCCGTCCTTCTCCTACCCCAACTAATCTACCTGGACTTCCGATTCCCTATTGGTCATTTGCTGATGTCTTTAATAAAAAGGAGGCAGAGACATTACCCCCTCATAGACCATACGACTGTCCTATCGACCTGTTACCCGATACGACGCCTCCCCGTGGGCGTATTTACCCATTGTCCGCTGCTGAGACCCGGTCGATGTCCGAATATATTGAGGAGAATTTGGCCAGGGGATTCATCCGGAAATCTACCTCCCCGGCGGGAGCAGGCTTCTTTTTCGTAAAAAAGAAGGACGGCTCTCTCCGTCCCTGTATAGACGATAGAGGCCTTAACCAGATCATGGTGAAGAATAAGTACCCCCTTCCGCTCATTCCAGAATTATTTGATCGTCTGAGGGGGGCTAGAATCTTCACCAAACTGGACCTCCGTGGGGCGTACAACCTGGTCCGTATCCGTCAAGGGGATGAATGGAAGACTGCATTCAACACCCGGGACGGCCACTATGAATATCTGGTAATGCCCTTTGGTCTCTGTAACGCTCCTGCCGTCTTTCAAGAGTTGGTCAATGATATCTTCCGGGACCTTCTCTACTCCTGCGTAGTGGTGTACCTGGACGACATCTTGGTCTTCTCTCCGGATCTCCAGACTCACCGGAGAGACGTTCGTCAGGTCCTGCTCAGGCTCAGGCAGAATCACCTCTTCGCTAAATATGAGAAGTGCCTCTTTGAGCAGACCTCGCTTCCGTTTTTGGGCTACATTATTTCTCAGACCGGCCTTCGAATGGATCCAGAGAAACTGTCTGCCATCGAGAAATGGCCCCGACCGGAGGGGTTGAAGGCCATTCAGCGGTTCCTGGGCTTCGCCAATTACTACCGCCTCTTCATTCCGCACTTCTCTTCCCGGACTGCACCAATTTCCGCGCTCACCCGTAAGGGCACTAATCCCAGAGAATGGCCGCCCGAAGCAGAGGAAGCCTTTCTTTCCTTAAAACAGGCCTTCTCTTCCGCCCCGATGCTGCATCGCCCAGATGGCAACAAGCAGTGCTTCCTGGAGGTTGACGCCTCCTCCTCTGGAGCCGGAGCGGTACTTACCCAAAAATCATCTTCCGGGAGAATGGTAACTTGTGGCTTCTTCTCCAAACTCTTCTCCTCTTCTGAGCGCAACTATTCCATAGGAGATCGAGAGTTATTGGCCATCAAGCTGGCATTGGAGGAGTGGCGTTACCTGCTCGAAGGGGCTCTTCACCCGGTAATAATTTACACTGACAACAAGAACTTGGCTTACCTCCAGCATGCCCAGAGACTTAACCCGCGCCAAGCTCGGTGGTCCTTGTTTTTTGCTCGCTTTGATTTTATTCTTCATTTTCGCCCGGCTGACAAAAACATCAAGGCGGACGCCTTGTCCCGATCCTTTCTGGTGTCTGATCTCGAGGAGGAACCGAAACACATCATTGATCCCGCCAGAGTAATGCAGGTGGCTCCCGTGAGTCTAAATCGTCTCCCTCCCGGTAAGACGTTCATATCAGTACCTGATCGGGAGAAGATCCTACACTGGGGTCACTCGTCTAAACTAGCTGGCCACGCCGGTCAGAAAAAGACCCTCCAGCTTATTACCCGGCACTACTGGTGGCCTACCCTGCACAAGGACGTAATAGACTTTGTTTCTGCCTGTGTGTCCTGCGCCCGCAACAAGGTTCCGAGACATCTGCCAGCCGGTCGCCTCCTTCCGCTCCCAGTACCTGCTGCCCCCTGGCAGCATATAGCAATGGACTTTATAACTGATCTCCCCGTCTCTGCCGGTTGTACGGTCATTTGGGTGGTCGCTGACCGCTTTTCCAAGATGGCTCATTTCGTTCCCCTGCCAGGCCTCCCGTCTGCACCAGAGCTGGCTAAAGACTTTATCCGCCACATCTTCCGTCTTCATGGCCTGCCCCTCCACATCGTGTCGGATCGTGGGGTACAGTTCACCTCACGCTTCTGGAGAGCCACTTGTAAACTGCTAGACGTCACCCTGGACTTCTCCTCCGCTTACCACCCACAGTCTAATGGTCAAGTGGAGCGGATCAATCAGAACCTGACCAGTTACCTCCGGCACTTCGTTAATGCCCACCATTCAGACTGGGTGGATCTCCTGCCATGGGCCGAATTTTCTTACAACAATCACGAGAGCGAATCTTCCTCCAAATCCCCGTTTTTTGTTGTCTTCGGTCAGCATCCTCGGATCCCATTTCCCGTCTCCACCTCGGTGGACAATCCGGCTGCGGAATCTCTTGTTAACAAATTTTCCTCCATATGGGAGAGTACCCGATCCGCACTCCTGTCATCCGAGCGTATGAAAAGACATGCTGACAAA
>NW_027365474.1:60000-111225 GCF_046119375.1 Phyllobates terribilis
CATCGGCAGTTTATACAAAAACCTTTCAATTGTACTCGAATAGTTATTAGACTGGAAAATTACAATGACTGCAATTCATAGAGGGAATGTGGGAAAATCTGAGAAAATATTATTTGCATAATAATTTGGAACACAGTGTATACACACACACACATATATATATATATATATATACATACATACACACACACACACACATATAATGACTCACTCCATGTTTCATTACTACATTTGCGCCAAATCCCAGCGTCTGTGTGAGACTAGTGCGCATGTCTAGAGAGAATATACTTATCCTAAACTCTGCTGCCCGACTAATCCACCTGTCCCCCCGCTATTCCCCGGCCTCTCCTCTCTGTCAATCCCATCACTGGCCCCCCACTGCCCAGAGACTCCAGTTCAAGACCCTAACCTTGGCATACAAAGCCATCCACAACCAACACAAACACAATAGTGTATTTCTCTTGGCTTAACAAATCTAGAGGTCTGGCTGATTAAGATTAGAAGCCGTTTCATCACAACCTCCGTCATGTCTACCTGACACTTTTCTGTTTCTATAGTCACACCAGCGCCCTGGACCCATTCCAGGTACCCCAGGTGTTTCTCGCAGGTGGGACGGCATACGGCAATGTCATCCAGGTAAGCGACAGCAAACCCCTCTAATCACTTTAGCAGCTGGTTGACAAATCGCTGGAAAGTTGCAGGAGGATTTCTCATGCCAAAGGGCATGACGATGGATTCATACAGCCCGAATGGAGTAATGAAGGTGGACCTCTCCTGTGCCACCTTGGTCAGGGGAATCTGCCAGTACCCCAAACTTAAGTCCATAATAGTCAAATAACGGGCACCGGCTAAGCGATCCAGCAGCTCTTCGATGCGTGACATTAGGTACGCCTCGGCAGCTGTTATGGCATATAGTCTGATGTAATCCACACAGAACCGGGATGTCTGGTCCTTTCTTGGGACCATGACATGTGAGGCCCACGCACTTTTGGATCACCCCCAGGCATAGCATTAGGTCTATCTCCCTTTTGATGTCTTTTTGCACCTTTAGGGAGATAAGGTATGCAGGATGGCGAACTGGGGGGGGGGGGGGGTCCGTGTCCAACCGGTGGATGGCTAGCAGCGTCCTCCCTGATACACCAATGAAGATGGTAAGGTAGGGCCGGAACACCTCCAGAAGCTGGAACACCTGGTCCATGGACAGCTGCTGGTTGAATTCCACATCCTTAACAGACCCTCCATCCTGGGCCGCTGCTAGCAAATCCATCGGGACTTCAGTCTCGCCTTCGTCGGTCAGGCTACACACAGGAAGGGTGCACGTCCCCCTATCATGATGAGCTTTCATCATGTTGACATGGAAGACCTTCTGCCTCTTTCTGGCATGGTCAATGGCGACCATGTAATTTACATAGTTGAGGTGCTAATGTTTGAGATATAGACCTTCTCAGGCCGTCTGAAGCTTGTACTGGGTCATTGGGTCTAGGACCCACACCTTCTGACCCACGTCATACACCCGCTCCCGGGCGTACCGGTCGTACCACAGCTTCTGGCTGGCCTCGGCCTGCACCATATTCTCATGCACAAGTTGCGTCATTGACTGCATTTTGTCACGGAGTCGCATGACATACTCTATGACGGACACTTCGGGGGTGTTTAGTTCCTCCTCCCAGGAGTACTTTACCAAACCAATACATACTCATTGATGGACACTTCGGGTGAGTTCAGTTACCCTTCCCAGGATTCTCTTACCAGACCAAGGGGTTCCCGGACTCGTCTGCCATACAGGAGCTCGAAGGGGGAGAACCCCCCGATGAGGCCTGTGGAACCTCTCTGTAAGCAAAGAGCAGGTGTGGGAGGTACCGCTCCCAGTCACGCACATGGGACTCAACCAGCATCTTAAGCATCAGCTTAAGGGTACCATTGAATCGTTCACACAGACCATTGGTTTGGGGATGATACACGCTCGATACCAGATGCTGCACCTGCATTCCTTACAGAGAGCTTCCATTAACCGAGACATGAACCAAGTTCTCTGGTCCGTAAGCATCTCCCTGGGAAATCCTACTCAACAAAATATGGCCAAAAGGGCATCGGCCACCTTATCGGTCCTAATTGAGGACAGAGCCACTGCCTCCGGGTACCGGGTAGCATAGTCTACCACAGTAAGGATGAACTTTTTTTCCCAGAGCTGCTGGGGAAGACCAGCAGGCCAATGATGTCCACAGCAATCCTCTGGAATGGCTCCTCTATCACTGGCAAAGGGAACAGGGGGGCTTCGGGAACAGACCCCAACTTCCCCACTCCTTGACACACGATACAGGAGCGGCAGTACTTGGCAACATCTGTCCCCATTTTGGGCCAGTAGAAGTGGTGCGACAGCCAGGCCTTAGTTTTGTAGACTCCAAGTGTCCAGCTAGAGGAATCTCATGGGCAACCCGCAACAACTCATCCGATAAGACAGCCGGTCATTGCATTCCCTCAGCGACTCCTGTTGGGAGTTACAGTCCCTCATCAAGCGGAACTGTTTCCCGGTACAACCTCCCCTGGTCCCAGAACACCTTCTCCTTGGACTCGGAGATGGGCTCTTCTGCGAGGTCCCTTAGAGTCTCTAGACTGGCATCCGAGCGCAGAGCCGCCTGGACCTCCTGGCTGGAGGCAGCCAGAAGCGACGTTAGGACCCCCACCTCACTGGAGCAGTCTGGGACCTGCTGAGGGTCTGCAGCTGGTTCTGTTATCCCGCTGGGTGATGAGGGCCTAGAAGGCAGCGTGTTACACGCGTAACTCATATTATGGGTGACAGTGGCTATGTAGGTGGTCTCCCAGGGGATATCACCCTGACAGGCTATGAATACTGTTTTCCCATCCTCCCCGGTTACCTCAGGAGCAGTGGGACAGGTACCACCGGCCATGTCACAGTCCGTCGTGATACTGGTCACCTGCTTCATGGTGTCTGTGCCAGCTCCCATCGCCCCTAGCACTTAAGCTTGCTCCTTTTAAGGGATCCTCAGCAACATCACCCCGCAGCGTGACATGGCTGAGCTCTCCTGTAACATATCATTATGCCTAAAATTGACATTCAAGTTATTGACATTGGAATCACAAGAATTACCAGATCTGGGAGGGTTGTCAGGAATATATGGAGCGATCAACTGTCCCAGATCAGTTCCCAATAAAACATTTGTGGGGAGGTTCTCAGACACCCCCACTTGCCTCAACCCCCTCTCCGCAACCCAATCCAGGAAAACCCGGGCCATCGGCATAGTGCGGTGGTCACCTCCAATCCCGGTGACAGTCAGGGTCTTCCCAGGGACTAAGGTCTTCAGGGGACACCAACTCAGGCCAGATGAAAGTTTGTACTGCGCCGGTGTTCTTGAGCCCCACACAATGACAGTGTCACCCACAGTGACTGGCTGCAAATTTTCACAGGCCCTCCTAACCGCCCCACCCACAAAAAAGAACAGCTGCAGTAGGCCCCTGGGCCTTGGATGTGGGGTTCATCTTCTGCCTCAGGAGTCAGCTGGTACTTCTTTATCAAGGCCTGTTTGACGGCCTCGTAGTCTCCATCTTGATATCGAGGGAGAGAAGCGAACACCTCAAGAGCTTTGCCTTGTAGCCCTGGGCTTAAATATCAGGCCCACTGGTCATCAGACAGCAGGGCCTTTTCAAACACTCTCAAATGTTTCCATATCTGCGTCCTTGTCGGTCAGGTAGATATTAAGAAAATATGAACCATTTCTCCCAATCCCCTCTTCACCCCTCCCTTATCTACCATTAATCACAAGAGAAGAGCTGAGAGTCCAGCATCTGTCTCTGCAAATTATCACCTACAGCAGAAATGACTTGTAAAGCTATAACCTAATTAAAATGCGAGGTTCTTTCTCCCTGGCAGCGGCAGGGGATGATTACACTGGCTTTCGATCAATTTACATGTAGCTGTTGAAGGTTGCTTCCCAGGACGAAAAAGGGAATTTAATAGAGGGTCCCCAATACGAAATATGGAATAGCTCAAGTTCCATAATTCTGATAAGGAGACCCATATTTTTAGTGGCAGGGTCAGCCAAGGAACAAGATGTGTATTTTTTGTAGCTGTAAGCCCCTCCGGGGAGCTGTAGCGGAAGAGCATCAAAATACCAGACCACAACTACGCCATGTGTGGTCTCTAAATGAAGGTAAAATCATAATAGAAAATATGGTATCACTTTTGGGATCAACCAGTGACAAGTTATCCCAAAAACCAGATATCTTAAATAAAATGTGCAGGCTAGAGTCCAGCCCTGTGATGTTAGCACAGGGGGTGTGTGGGAAGATCTCCCCTTAGGCATAAAAGAGTCCTCGGAGGATAGATGAGCATTCTTTGCCTGGGGGGTATAGATACTATAAACAACGGATCGCGTTCGATAACGCTCAAATCAAATCTGGGAGCCCCTCCTCCAGCTAGAATGATTCGTCTCTGCGAACTCTATAGTAAAAGTTTCTTCTGTAATCTTATTTATTTAATGTAACTGTCTATTCCGTATTGTAAATGTCCATTTGTAAAATCTTGTATATTTTTCATAACACTGCCTCCCCTTTTGGATTAAATATAATATAATATAATATAATATAATATAATATATGGGTGTCTGACCTGGTCTGTATTATATTTCAAATCTGGCCAGTGGTGGCAGAGAATAATAATAATTGGGCTATTGTGAAGCTGACAGTGACCGTACGGAGGACGTAAACACATTCCATGCGTTGGAATCCGGAGGTGTGACGCCATACGCTCACTGGTCTCTTGCCGATACCTCCATAGTGAGTAGTGTGTGCTCCCGGATCCCTGACGAAATCCTGACAGCATGACGCAACAGTGAGATATGGTGTGATCTCCCAGGTGTCGTCTCTGTGGAAAACCTGACATTGTCCATGAAAGGAAAATGCTCAGGATGGGGTTTAAAGGTGTTGGCATTACTGGACTCACTGTTCAGTGGGGTGGATGGCTCCTTCGTGAGTCGGGTTAACAGCAACTGGTACTCTCGTATGGCTTGGCACGGTCATTCTGCTTGACACTCAGCAGCCTCTCGTTCTTGGTTTTTCAGAATCAGCTTCAGTCGTCACTCGCGATCATCTGCATTAAGTTGCTGTAAGGCCATAGCAGGAGGGGGTCCACGCTACCTTGGTTGCTGATGTGGCTGGCATGCACAGGTGGGACCTCAAAAAGCAGCGGCGTTTACGCCTTGGCTGGCCTCCCCCTTCATAAGGGCTTAAGTGACATTTGCTCCTGTTGCACCAGCCCAAACATCATCTGTTGCTTGTTTTTGCCAGATTAGTCAGTCAATCCGCCTGACCATACAGATGGTAACAAGAGCCTCCTTCAATTGGTTATACAAGGCCTCATCAAGCGTAGCCATGATTGCCAAACAAAAGACAGGACAGAAAAACAAGAGATGGGGAGGGTGTAACTGCTACACGTACAGTAATGTCCCAGGTAAAAAATAATAAAACACAGAGCCTGATCCTCAAAACTCTGCACAGAATCCTCGCAGGGACCGGGCAAGTGTTCAGTGACCGGAAAGATACCGGAAAGGATGCTCAAACCAGATCACTGATGTTCTGTAATATCCCACCACTGCCACCAATTGTCAAAGATCACAGCTGGGGTAGGAAGGGGGTCACGCCGATCCCACCAGTTGTCAAGGAAACAACTCCGCTGCCTCCGATCATGAGGACAATTACGCAACTGAATGACTAGCGATGGACGAGGCCGCGGCTGCTTCCACTACTAGACCAGTTCTTGGGGAAAACACAGTGAGCGTATGGTATATACACCTTCTATTCCAACACATGGAAAATATATATATATATATATATATATATATATATATATATATATATATATATATATATATATATATATATATATATATATATATATATATATATATATATATATATATATATATATACACACACACACACACACACACACACACACACACATATATACAGTATATATACACGCACACACACACACACACAGTGGGAGACATAAGTATTTGATCCCTTGCTGTTTTTGTAAGTTTGCCCACTGACAAAGACATGAATAATCTAATTTGAGAGATAGCTTTTTTTTTGGCTGGGGGGGGGGGATATTCTGTCTTAAATAGTCACCTGTATAAAAGGCTCCTGTCCACAGACTCTGTCAGACTTGAACCTCTACAACATGGGCAAGACCAAAAGTGCTTTCTAAGGATGTCAGGGACAATATCATAGACCTGCACAAAGCTGCAATGGGCTACAAAACCATAAGTAAGACGCTGGGTGAGAAGGAGACAAGTGTTGGTGCAATAGAAAGAAAATAGAAGAAATACAAAATGACTGTCAATCGACATCGATCTGGGGCACCATGCAAAATCTCACCTCGTGGGGTATCCTTGATCATGAGGAAGGTGAGAGATCAGCCTAAAACTACACGGGGGGAACTTGTTAATGATCTCAAGGCAGCTGGGACCACAGTCACCAAGAAAACCATTGGTAACACATTACGCCTTAAAGGTTTAAAATCCTGCAGTGCCCGCAAGGTCCCCCTGCTCCAGAAGGCACATGTGCAGGCCCGTCTGAAGTTTCCAATGAACACCTGGATGATTCTGTGAGTTTTTGGGAGAAGGTGCTGTGGTCAGATGAGACAAAAATTGAGCTCTTTGGCATTAACTCAACTTGCTGTGTTTGGAGGAAGAAGGATGAGTACAACCCTAAGAACATCGTCCCAACCATGAAGCATGGTGGGGGAAACATCATACTTTGGGCCTGCTTTTCTGCAAAGGGGACAACTGCACCGTACTGAAGGGAAGATGGATGGGGTCATGTATCGCGAGATTTTGGCCAACAACCTCCTTCCCTCAGTATTGAAAATGGGTCGTGGCTGGGTCTTCCAGCAAGACAATGACCCAAAACATACAGCCAAGGCGACAAAGGAGTGGCTCAAAAAGAAGCACAGTAAGGTCATGGAGAGGCCTAGCCAGTCTCCAGACCTTAATCCCGTAGAAAACTTATGGAGGGAGATGAAGCTCAGAGTTGTCAAGCGACAGCCTGAAAATCTGAATGATTTAGAGATGATCTGCGAAGAGGAGTGGACCAAAACTCCTCCTGACATGTGCGCAACCCTTATCATCAACTACAAAAAATGTCTGACTGTTGTGCTGCCAACAAGGGTTTTACCACCAAGCATTAAGTGTTTGCCAGAGGGATCAAATACTTATTTCTCAATGCAAAAAGGAAAAAAATATATATCTAATTTATACAATGTGATTTTCTTGATTTTTTTGGGATATTTTATCTCTCAATGTTAAAATTAAAATTAACGTACCCTTAAAATTACAGACTGTTCATGTCTTTGTCAGTGGACAAACTTACAAAAACAGCAAGGGATCAAATACTTAGCCCTTGGCTTCAGGGCTGCGGTTTACAGAGCAAAAAGGACATAGCTATTAAATTTATTTATTTAATCCAGAAAGATATTCAGTGTTTATAAAAACAAATACAGAAGATGATACAAAATGGGAACAAACAACACGATATATACTGATACATGAAATAAAAAGGAAGAACGAAAGAGAATTACTAAACCTGATGTCACTAAAATGGCTCAGAGCTTAGCAGAGGGAAGAACGCCGATTGGGAAAATGGACAGAACCACATCAAACTATTCCTTCCAAGGACTGACCAATGACACACACCATGCTTTTTATAGGCTCAGGATTACACCCACATACCTCCCCCTTTATGACATTATTGTGGGATGTGCTGGGTCTGTTAGAATTTTATGAAATCCTTAATTTACTAAATATTTTCGCCTCTGAAGGTCCCAGGCAGCAGATATTGACGTCATATTTCTTAAGATTTTACCGTTACATAGAGTTCAAACATGGCCTGGCTCACATCACCTACTGGACCATTATTACGTTGGAGGTCTTCTGGCGGCCCCAAGTGAGTGGACAGCGCCCTACACAAGCTTTTTTTGTGCGTAATTCTTATACTAAGCAGTTTCCCCCTCCATGAAATGGTCGGTTGTGAGTGATTGTCTCATCAGTATTTTGCACCTGTGTTGCCACCATCTTTTTTCATATGGGTTTGCTGCATCCTGATCGTGCAACAGTTCTGAGATCTAGCAGGTAAACGCTCTTGCCTTTTTTGCGTTTTTTTTTTTTTTAGTCTACAGAGTGGACCATCATTCAGGATCCAGCAACCTGCTGAACCAAAGCGCACGACTAAGGAGAGCCTTAGAGGAGCTCCGACACGCAGGGGGCTCCTGTATGAAAGAGTAGAGGCGCCGGCCACTTACGGTTTAAGCCGACATCATGATAGGTGAGTATTGCTGGACGATTGCCTTTCGGAGTCCCTCGTATGACCACGTGCAGCATGCCATATGGCGTCTCAATGTCGTGCTCCTGTAAGAAGACAATAGGTCAGTAAAGCCTCAATATTCAGGGGTCCGAACAGTGAAGCCGATTGCTAACACAGGAAAACCCCCCAAAATCCCACCCACAGAAGATCAGGGGGTCGCACCCATATTCCCTGGATCAACAAAAGAGAGGTCCCCTGAACACAGAAATCTAGACCTATATAATAGAGGGAGGAGCGCCCCGTACATTACACTATAGAGGGGAGGAGCCCCCCGTACATTACACTATAGAGGGGAGGAGCGCCCCGTACATTACACTATAGAGGGAGGAGCGCCCCGTACACTACACTGTAGAGGGGAGGAGCGCCCCGTACATTACACTATAGAGGGGAGGAGAGCCCCGTACATTACACTATAGAGGGGAGGAGAGCCCCGTACATTACACTATAGAGGGAGGAGCGCCCCCCCGTACATTACACTATAGAGGGAGGAGCGCCCCGTACATTACACTATAGAGGGAGGAGCGCCCCGTACATTACACTATAGAGGGGAGGAGCGCCCCGTACATTACACTATAGAGGGGAGGAGCGCCCCGTACATTACACTATAGAGGGGAGGAGCACCCCGTACATTACACTATAGAGGGGAGGAGCACCCCGTACATTACACTATAGAGGGGAGGAGCACCCCGTACATTACACTATAGAGGGGAGGAGCACCCCGTACATTACACTATAGAGGGAGGAGCGCCCCGTACATTACACTATAGAGGGAGGAGCGCCCCGTACATTACACTATAGAGGGAGGAGCGCCCCGTACATTACACTATAGAGGGAGGAGCGCCCCGTACATTACACTATAGAGGGAGGAGCGCCCCGTACATTACACTATAGAGGGGAGGAGCGCCCCGTACATTACACTATAGAGGGGAGGAGCGCCCCGTACATTACACTATAGAGGGGAGGAGCGCCCCGTACATTACACTATAGAGGGGAGGAGCGCCCCGTACATTACACTATAGAGGGGAGGAGCGCCCCGTACATTACACTATAGAGGGGAGGAGCGCCCCGTACATTACACTATAGAGGGGAGGAGCGCCCCGTACATTACACTATAGAGGGGAGGAGCGCCCCGTACATTACACTATAGAGGGGAGGAGCGCCCCGTACATTACACTATAGAGGGAGGAGCGCCCCATACATTACACTATAGAGGGGAGGAGCGCCCCATACATTACACTATAGAGGGGAGGAGCGCCCCGTACATTACACTATAGAGGGGAGGAGCGCCCCGTACATTACACTATAGAGGGGAGGAGCCCCCCGTACATTACACTATAGAGGGAGGAGCGCCCTGTACATTACACTATAGAGGGAGGAGCGCCCCGTACATTACACTATAGAGGGGAGGAGCGCCCCGTACATTACACTATAGAGGGAGGAGCGCCCCGTACATTACACTATAGAGGGAGGAGCGCCCCGTACATTACACTATAGAGGGAGGAGCGCCCCGTACATTACACTATAGAGGGAGGAGCGCCCCGTACATTACACTATAGAGGGAGGAGCGCCCCGTACATTACACTATAGAGGGAGGAGCATCCCGTACATTACACTATAGAGGGAGGAGCGCCCCGTACATTACACTATAGAGGGGAGGAGCGCCCCGTACATTACACTATAGAGGGGAGGAGCGCCCCGTACATTACACTATAGAGGGGAGGAGCGCCCCGTACATTACACTATAGAGGGGAGGAGCGCCCCGTACATTACACTATAGAGGGGAGGAGCGCCCCGTACATTACACTATAGAGGGGAGGAGCGCCCCGTACATTACACTATAGAGGGAGGGGCATCCTGTATATTACACTATAGAGGGAGAAGCGTGCTCTGTATTACACTGTAGAGGGAGTGTAGCTCCGGCGTCTCTGCCTTCCTTTCCCGGCAGAGACGCCGACTCACTGCCGCAGCCCACGTCCCGCTCCTCCTCATTACTCTGCTGCTGCCCGGGTTACGCGCACAGCACAGATCCCCAGGCACTGTGTTTAGGGCACGCGCATGTGCCCCCTCCTTCTTAAGGAGGTTGCGCACACCGCCCTAAAGTGTCCCCAGCCAAGGGCTGGGAGACACTTACTATTTAAGGTACCTCCACCTGCATGGCGGTGCCTGTGCAACGTTGTAAGTCTGTTTCTTAACACGCTTGTTAGTTCTCAGGTCCAAATGCTCATATCCCGTATACATGTCCTGTATATCAGCTGTGCCCACCTGCCTGCCAGCCCCTGCCTGCCTGGCAGCCGTGCCCGCCTGTACCTGCCTGGATACCAGTTATGCCTGCCATTCTGTGTGTGTCTGTCGTGCCAGTCACTATACTACCCGTGCCAGATAGTACTTGCCAGTCTACTATTCATGGCTGTTCCAGCCTCCTGTCCTTTGGGGGTCAGCTGCCTGCCATCCACCCAAGATCAGTCCTAGTGTAGCACCTGGTCCCACCTCCCTAGTCTCTCCTCAGATTGCAGTATCGTCAGCCGCTGTGCATCAGAGGTCGAGCTTGGTAAGGCACCTAGTCACGCCCCTCTAGGCTCTCCTCGGACCACGGCACAGTGGTTCCACCACCCAGTCCGTTACAGTTTGCACAGGCCATGGAATCCGCTGGATGTCAGGCCTCCTCTATGTCAGACCTGTACCAAGAGGTCTCCCGCCAGAAAGACCAGCAGGATAAAATATTTTCCTACCTGCAAACAGTGACCAACAGTCTAGATACGCTGGCAACTTCGGCCACAGTCGAACCTCCCCAAGCTGTGGCAACCACAGCTGCGACCCATCAGCCGGTAAGCTATGTTCCTGGACCATGTCTGTCTGCTCCTCCACGGTATGGCGGAGACCCTGCCCTATGTCGGGAATTTATCAACCAGTGCATGCTGCACTTCAAACACTTGGCTCATCAGTTTGTCTCGGACCGGGCCAAAATGGCCTTCATCATTATGTCCCATCTCACTGGTAAGGCTCTGGCGTGGCTTAATCCCCTACGGGAGAGATGGGACCCTCTTGTTTCGAATCTCCAGTCTTTTATTGAAGCCTTCCATAAGGTATTTGAGAAGCCTAGCCGTGCTTCCTCAGCAGCATCTTCTCTCCTCAGACTGCGCCAGGAAAACCTCACAGTGGGCCAGTAGGCTGTATGTTTCCGCACCCTGTTGTCAGAACTTGTCTGGAATAATGAGGCTCAGGTAGCCACCTTCTGGGAGGGCCTTTCTGGGCGAGTCAAGGACAAGTTTGCTGGTCGGGATATACCCACCTCACTGGAGGACCTGGTATCTCTGGCTACTCAGATTGACATCAGGTTTCAGGAGCGTTCCAAAGAGGTGTCCCGTGAGAGAAGACCTGTATGACTGGCTAATACCATTCAAAGACCGATCATGCAGCAAGCCAAGCATAGTCATGAGGCCTGTCGTGCAGCGAGAAGGTGCTTCTATTGTGGCAGTTCTGAGCTTGTAATTCGGCTACTGCCCAGAGAGACCAGGAAACTCGAGAGCCTAGGGTTTGTTGGAGAGGCGACCCTGGGCGAGAATCAACCCTCTCCATCGCTGACCTTTGTCAGAATCCGTTTCCTGTGGCAATATCCATTTTGTTGAGTCAGCCTACCTGAACTCTGGTTCTGCAGGTAGTTTCATCCAACAGGCCATTGTAGAGCAATATAAAATCCCAATCCAACGTCTACAGGTCAGTTGCTGGTTTCTTCGGTGGATGGGAGACCTTTCCGTAACCATCCTTTTCGTTACCGAGCCTGTGGAACTTCGGGTAGGAATGCTGCACTCCGAGAAGATTCATCTTTATGTGCTATCAGGTTTGCCTCACCTTCTGTTTCTAGGTCTGCCAAGGCTGAAAAAAATACGAGACTGTCTTGGATTGGAAATCCGGAGTAGTACTTCGTTGGGGGTCAAGAATGCCACGAGAGTTGCATCTAATTTTTCTGGCTTGTCTGCTGCAAATTGGACATATGCCGACGTCTTTGACAAAAAGGGTAGGCCGAGACGCTACCACCTCATAGGCCATATGACTGTCCAATCGATCTTCTTCCAGGCGCATCTACTCCACGTGGTCGAATCTACCCCCTGTCCCAGGATGGGATCCGAGCCATGTCCGAGTATATTAAAGAGAATCTAGCCAGGGGCTTTATCCGAAAATCTTCCTCGCCGGCCGGAGCTGGATTCTTCTTTGTGAAGAAAAAGGACGGTTCACTTCGTCCCTGCATCGATTATAAGGGACTCAACCAAATTACGATCAAGAATAAATATCCTCTGCCTAATCTCCAAGCTGTTTGATCATCTTAAGGGTTCCAGAGTCTTCACAAAACTCGACCTGCGGGGGGCGTATTGTTGT
The DNA here is from genome assembly GCF_046119375.1 of Phyllobates terribilis. Lineage (NCBI taxonomy): Eukaryota > Metazoa > Chordata > Amphibia > Anura > Dendrobatidae > Phyllobates > Phyllobates terribilis. Next base: position 72,757 of record NW_027365474.1, read on the forward strand.
GATCTGCTACAAGCACTAAGGAAAGACAGGAGATCTGTCCCTAATAGAACTAAGCTAGATCCCTACGATGTAACGGGGAACCTGATCCTGCGATCAGACCCGCTAAAGTCCTCAGCTAGTCTGAACGAAGACCTATAGATTTGAGGGAGGGATCCCTACAAGAACTAGGGACTGGGAGAAAGATGGACACCTCCTAGCAGAAATTGTAGCAGTAAAAGACAAACAAACAACATAGAACATAGAGGTCAAAAGACCTAGCTAAACTGACTGAGAAAGGTAACAAAGCACATGGCTAACTTAAGAGTAGAAATTACAATGAAGTCCAGCAAGGCCAGAAGGGCGGAGCAGGATAAAATAAGCAAAACAGGTCATGTGACCAGCATAATAGAAAAAACCTAACAGGAGAGTTCTAACAGTACCCCCTCTTCTATGAGGATCCTCCGGATCCCCTAGGCCCAGGCTTATCAGGAAACCTCCTGTGAAACGCTCTGACAAGTCTGGAAGCAGAAACATCATCCGCCCTCACCCATGAGTTATCCTCGGGACCGAAACCCTTCCAAGCGACGAGATACTGCAATCTCCCTCTATACCGTCTAGAATTAAGGATGCGGGAAATTTCGTATTCCCCGTCCTCCACCACCGGAGGAACAGTGGCAGAGGCGTCTCTATCTGATACATAAGCTTTTTTCAATAGAGAAACATGAAACACCGGATTAATCTTCCAGGAGGTAGGAACCTCCAACCTAACAGCAGATTGGTTAACTACCTGAAGCACCTTAAAGGGCCCTACAAACTTGGGACCCAATTTTTTAGTAGGAATCCTCAACCGCAGATTCTTAGAGGACAACCAAACCATGTCACCAACCGTAAACAAAACCTCTTGACGTTACCTGTCAAAGTACCTCTTAAGATTTTTTGTTAGCCTCCTGAAGATTACCACGCACATCCATCCAAACTCTCTCCAAATCACCGGAAAAACTCTCCTCCTCAGGCACAGCCGATACCAATTTGGAGAATGACCCAAAAGACGGATGTCTCCCAGTACAACAAAAAAAAGGCGAACACCCAGCAGAAGAGGATGTATGGTTGTTAAGAGCAAACTCAGCAAGTGGCAGAAACTCAGACCACCCCTCTTGATTGTCTGCCACAAAGCAACGCAAGAACTGCTCAACATCCTGATTCTTCCTTTCTGTCTGGCCATTAGACTCAGGATGATATCCGGATGAAGACGACAAATGAACTCCCAACCTGTCACAAAAGGCACGCCAAAAAAAGAGCCACGAACTGAGGTCCCCTATCAGAAACAATGTCAGTAGGAACACCATGGAGTCTGACAATTTCCTTGACAAAGGCCTTAGCGAGTGTCTTAGCGCAGGGCAGTTTGATGAAGGGAACCAAGTGACACATCTTGCTAAAAAGGTCCATGACCACCCAGATGACCGTGAAACCCTCAGAGGCAGGAAGGTCAGTAATAAAGTCCATAGCCAGATGTGTCCAAGGCGCACGAGGAACCTCCAGAGGGCAAAGCAACCCCGCAGCAGGAGCATGCGAAGACTTAGATCTAGCACACACAGTACATTGGCGCACCCACTTAATGACTTCCTTCTGCCATCCAGGCCACCAAAAACTGCGACCCACAAGTCTCTTAGTCTCAGAAATTCCGGGATGACCTGCCAACCGAGACTCATGACACTCAACAAACAAATCTCTCCTAAAGGTCCCAGGCACAAACAACCTCCCATGGGGAGTGTTAGATGGGGCATTCTCCTGAGCTTTAAGAATCTCATCCTCCAAAACGGAGTCCAATGCAGCAATCACAACACCTTCTTGTAAAATGTTCTCCTCTTCCTCCTCAACACCAACCATGGGAGAAAAGCTGCGAGACAAAGCATCCGCTTTAACATTCTTGGTACCCGGGATGTAAGTAACGGAAAAATTAAATCGCGAGAAAAAAAGTGCCCACCTAGCCTGACGGGCATTCAAGCGCTTGGCAGCATCAAGATATATCAGATTCTTATGATCAGTGAAAACCTGAATGGGAAATTCAGCACCTTCCAAGAGGTGACGCCAGTGTTCAAATGCGAGTTTAATCGCCAGCAATTCCCGATTACCAATATCGTAATTAAGTTCAGTCTCAGAAAAATGTTTTGAAAAAAAGGCACAGGGATGTACTCCATCCTTGTTCTCCTGAGACAACACCGCACCGACCCCCACCGAAGAAGCATCAACCTCAACCAAAAACGGCTTAGTCACATCAGGCTGCATAAGGATGGGAGCAGAGGTGAACCTCTCCTTTAGAAACACAAAAGCTTCAATGGCCTCAGAAGACCACTGAACCGCATCAGCACCTTTCCTGGTGAGATCGGTCAGTGGTTTAACAATAATAGAAATTTTTTTAATGAATGTTCTGTAATAATTGGCGAAACCCAAAAACCTCTGTATCGATTTCAAACCAATAGGCCTAGGCCATTCCTGAACCGCCTGAACCTTCACCGGGTCCATCTCAAAGCCCTCGCTGGAGACAATGTAGCCCAAAAAACTAATTCTCTGTACAGCGAACTCACATTTCTCCAGCTTAGCAAAAAGCGAATTGTCAATTAATAACTGTAATACCTCACGCACGCTCCGCCAATGAGACTCCAGATCCGGCGAATAAATCAAAATGTCATCCAAATACACAACCACATTTTTGCCGATCAAAGGTCTAAGGATGTCATTAATCAGATTCTGAAAAAATGCTGGAGCATTAGTAAGACCAAAAGGCAAAACCAGATTCTCAAAATGACCCACAGGAGTGTTAAAAGCAGTCTTCCATTCATCACCCTCCTTCATGCGCAACAAATTGTATGCCCCCCGGAGATCAATTTTAGAGAACCACTTGGCCCCCACTAACTGGTTAAACAAATCAGGAATCAATGGCAGTGGGTAAGGATTGCGTACAGTAATTTTATTAATCTCACGAAAGTCCAGACAAGGACGTAAACCGCCGTCCTTTTTTTTTTTTACAAAAAAAAATCCAACCGCCACAGGAGACTTAGAGGGCCTAATGTGACCGGCGGCCAAGCTTGTCTGTATGTATTCCTCCAAAGCCTTCCTCTCAGGAATAGTAAGGTTAAATAAACGACTTTTAGGAAGAGTCGCTCCAGGGACAAATTCAATAGAGCAATCATAGTCTCTATGGGGAGGCAAAACCTGCGACTCCTCCTCAGAAAAAACTCTCCAAAAATCCTGAATAGGAACAGGCAATTCTCCCCTATCCAAAGCTGCAATACGCCCGTTACAACACTTGTCATAACATTTATGGCTCCAGGATTTAATTTCACTGGTAGACCAATCCAGTACAGGATTGTGAAATTTTAACCAGGGCAATCCCAATATTACTGGAGAAGGCAAATTATTTAATACCACCAAATCCAAATTTTCTTGGTGAATACCATTAATAGTGAGGGGAAATTCACAGACCTTATGAGTAACACTCTTCAAGGGGGAGCCATCGACAGAAACCACAGCAATAGGGGATGACAAAGGTTTGGGTTTTAATTTAAGTTTTTCCAAGAATCCCCCATCAATCACATTCAGAGTTGAACCACAATCCACAAATACCCGAAATTCAATTAATTCTTCCTGAGCTGCAGTAGTAGCAGAAAGAAGTACACCCTTAGTGTTTAAACAGGCTATACGGGCATAACTGACCTTTTTTTTTTTTCTTTGTTCATACGAAGCACACAGTTCTTAATGAAATGGTCAGATTTGCCGCAATAGAAGCACAAACCTTCAGAAAACCTGCGGTCTTTTCCTGAGAGCGAGGTGACATCGCCCCAATCTCCATCGGCTCTCCAGTGTCAGTACAGACCCTCTCAAGACTCGGAGCTGACATGGCAGAGGATTTACTCTCATTAACCCTTGCACACAGTCTCCTGTCCACCCGTATAGCTAATTGCATTGCCTCCTGCAAGTTTCCAGGTGTAGGATAAGCAATCAGCAGATCCTTAACCCTTTCACCTAGCCCAGCAAGAAACAAACTTTTCAGAGCTGAATCGTTCCACCCCACCTAAGCAGACCACCGACGGAAGTGAGTACAATAATTTTCCACATTACCTGATCCCTGTCTCAAATGTCTCAATTCGGTCTCAGCTGTTGAGACACGATCAGGATCATCATACAACAACCCCAAAGCAGAAAAAAAACTATCCACTGATCTAAAGCACGGATCACTAGGTTGGAGAGAAAAGGCCCATCTCTGAGGTTCTTTGCGCAAAAGTGACATTATGAACCCTGTGCGCTGTGATTCATCACCAGAGGATCTGGGTCTCAAACGAAAATACAATAAACAAGCATTTTTAAAAGGAAAAAAAAATCTTGTTGCTCGCCAAAAAATAAATCAGGCAATCGTACCTTTGGCTCCACAAAACGCGCTCCAGAACAGCTACTCACGTGTTGTTGGAGCTCGGCCACCTCCAGAGAGAGTCCCTGCAGGCGTTGAGCCAAATCCTGAACCGACACCATGATGGAAACTGGAGGTTTTTCCTTAGAGAAAATTTTTTGGGCTGGACTTACTGTTGTGATCTGCTACAAGCACTAAGGAAAGACAGGAGATCTGTCCCTACAATAGAACTAAGCTAGATCCCTACGATGTAACGGGGAACCTGATCCTGCGATCAGACCCGCTAAAGTCCTCAGCTAGTCTGAACGAAGACCTATAGATGTGAGGGAGGGATCCCTACAAGAACTAGGGACTGGGAGAAAGATGGACACCTCCTAGCAGAAATTGTAGCAGTAAAAGACAAACAAACAACATAGAGGTCAGAAGACCTAGCTAAACTGACTGAGAAAGGTAACAAAGCACATGGCTAGCTTAAGAGTAGAAATTACAATGAAGTCCAGCATGGCCAGAAGGGCGGAGCAGGATTAAATAGGCAAAAACGGTCATGTGACCAGCAAAATAGAAAAAACCTAACAGGAGAGTTCTAACACGTATAACCTGATTCGTATTCACAAGGGACAAGAATGGAAGATGGCCTTTAACACCTGCGATGGCCATTATGTGTATCTGGTTATGCCGTTTGGGCTCTGTAATGCCCCAGCAGTCTTCCAAGAACTGGTGAATGACATTTTCCTGGAAATCCTCTACACGTGTGTGGTAGTGTACCTGGATGATATCTTGGAGTTTTCTCCCAGTATGCCTACACACAGGAGGGTTGTTCTCCAAGTTTGGCAGAGATTAAGGAAGAACTGTCTGTACGGCAAGTATGAACAATGTCTCCTGACGAAGCCACGCAGGTGAAACGCGCGTTGAGGCGCGTCATCAGCTCCCTCCTGGCAGACCCTGCACACCGCACACAACATGTCACAATATGTTACTGCTATACCTGTGAACAGCACTAGAGTTATATGGATTTAGTCTGTGCATTAAACACGCACCATATAAAGGTTCACATTGATTGCCTGCTTAGAAAGGTCCCCATTCATACAACCAGGGTGAAGACCAATCTGTAGACACTGGACCAGCAGACTCCATGTGCCCGCTTATTTGCAGGCTCTGCTGTAGTTTTCGGAACATCTCTTATAAGTGATACCATAGCTTGACCACATTATAATATATGGTTAATATTTGACTATTTGATCATCATTCTTCCTGCAATCTCTCTGTAGATATATACATACCAGTTTGCGGTTGTTGCAGAGTTTCTACCATGGGGGGAGTATGGTCTTCTTTCCTTGGCTTTTTTCATCTGCCTATTTTGGTCGTCTCTCACCTTAGCCACTATTAATGTCATGTCATTTCTTACCTTCTCTATTTATGGTATAATAAATGCATATTTTCATTAAGAGCTTCTTCTCTGGCTATTCTTTTGGAGATTTCTGCCAATTATAAGTATAGCGGATATTTTGGCTACAATTCTCTTTACTTTGGTTTAAAAGTATGAAAAATATGTGTCTTTGAGCAGACCTCTCTTCCGTTTCTGGGGTACATTATCTGAGACTGACCTGAAAACAGACCCCAAGCAGGTATCTGCTGTATTGAAGTAGCCCTGTCTAGACGGTCTAAAAGGCTATCCAGCGGTTTCTCGGGTTCGCAAATTACTACCGCCAGGTCTTTCCGCATTTCTCCTCTCGGACCGCTCCCATTTCTGCCCTGACTCGCAAGGGGACCAATCCTAAAAAGGTGTGGACTCCAGAGGCAGAGAAAGTGGGTAACCAATCCTAAGGTGTGGACTCCAGAGGCACAGAACGCGGGGGACCAATCCTAAGGTGTGGACTCCAGAGGCAGAGAACGCGGGGGACCAATCCTAAGGTGTGGACTCCAGAGGCAGAGAACGCGGGTGACCAATCCTAAAGGTGTGGACTCCAGAGGCAGAGAACGCGGGGGACCAATCCTAAGGTGTGGACTCCAGAGGCAGAGAACGCGGGGGACCAATCCTAAGGTGTGGACTCCAGAGGCAGAGAACGCGGGGGACCAATCCTAAAGGTGTGGACTCCAGAGGCAGAGAACGCGGGGGACCAATCCTAAAAGGTGTGGACTCCAGAGGCAGAGAAAGCGGGGGACCAATCCTAAGGTGTGGACTCCAGAGGCAGAGAAAGCGGGGGACCAATCCTAAAGGTGTGGACTCCAGAGGCAGAGAAAGCGGGGGACCAATCCTAAAAGGTGTGGACTCCAGAGGCAGAGAAAGCGGGGGACCAATCCTAAGGTGTGGACTCCAGAGGCAGAGAAAGCGGGGGACCAATCCTAAAGGTGTGGACTCCAGAGGCAGAGAAAGCGGGGGACCAATCCTAAAGGTGTGGACTCCAGAGGCAGAGAAAGCGGGGGACCAATCCTAAAAGGTGTGGACTCCAGAGGCAGAGAACGTGGGTAACCAATCCTAAAGGTGTGGACTCCAGAGGCAGAGAAAGCGGGGGACCAATCCTAAAAGGTGTGGACTCCAGAGGCAGAGAACGCGGGGGACTAATCCTAAAGGTGTGGACTCCAGAGGCAGAGAACGCGGGGGACCAATCCTAAGGTGTGGACTCCAGAGGCAGAGAACGCGGGGGACCAATCCTAAGGTGTGGACTCCAGAGGCAGAGAACGCGGGGGACTAATCCTAAGGTGTGGACTCCAGAGGCAGAGAAAGCGGGGGACTAATCCTAAAGGTGTGGACTCCAGAGGCAGAGAACGCAGGGGAACAATCCTAAGGTGTGGACTCCAGAGGCAGAGAACGCCTTTGTGTCTCTAAAACCGGCCTTCGCCTCAGTTCCTGTACTGCATTGTCAGGACAACAAGAAGAAGTTCTTTCTGGAGGTGGATGCTTCTTCTGGGGTCGGAGCTGTTCTTAGTCAGAAGTCATCTTCCGGTAGCATGGTGACCTGCGGCTTCTTTTCCAAAATCTTCTCTGCTCCAGAACGCAACTACTCGATAGGTGATCGAAAAATGTTAGCTACAAGACTGGCTCTGGAGGAGTGGCGATTCTTGCTGGAATGAGCGAAGCATCTATTGTTTAGCTACACTGACCACTAGCCTATCTGCAGTCCGCACAACGGGCAAATCCGTTCGAGGTTCTAAAGCGAATTAATCCTGTAGCCTATAAGCTCAGACTCCCGGCCTCTTTACGGATTCCCAATTCTTTTCATGCGTCTCTCCTCAAGCCCGTCCTCCTCAGTCCTTTTTTTCAAAGATCCTGTAACCACTCCTGCTCCAGTCTGCACTGAACATTCTCACCACCAAGAAGGTAAGAGGGAAAACCTTTTTTCTTGTGGATTTGACCTGAGGAGACGTCCTGTGAGTCCAGGGAAAACATCCATGCCCCTCTCCTCCTGGAAAGATTCCTTGCGGGCTTAAAAACGAGAGGGTGTAAGGGAAAGGGGGGACTGCATCACCGGCATCTCTCCACGCTGTCCCTCTCCCACCGGAAAAGACGCCGACTGACTCAGCGCCGCGGCCCACATCCTGCTCCTCCTTCCTGCTCTGCTGCTGCTCGAGGTACGCGCATGGTGCACAAATCCACAGACACTGTGATTTAAGCAGGTGCGCACTCCCTTCTTAAAAGGGGCCAAGCGTGCTCAGTCCTAGAATGTTCCCAACCAATGGCTGGGAGACACTTACAACGTTGCAAAGGCACCTCCATGCAGGTGGAGGTGCCTTAAATAGTAAGTCTGTTTCTTACCACGCTTGTTAGCTCTCATATCCCGTATACCTGTCCTGTATATCAGCAGTGCCCACCTGCCTGCCAGCACCTGCCTACCTATCAGCAGTGCCCATTTGTACCTGCCTGCCTGGATACCTGTCGTGCCCAACAGCACCTGCCTGCCTGTGTGTTTGTCGTGCCAGCTACTATACCAGCCAGTACTTGCTAGTCTACCATTCCTGGCCGTTCTAGCCTCCTGTCCCTTTGGGGTCAGCTGGCATCCATCCAAGATCAGACCTGGTGTAGCACATGGTCCGCCTCCCTCATCTCTCCGCGGATAGCCGTATCCTCAGCCGCCGTGCATCAGAGGTCGGACTTGGTGAGGCACCTAGTCACACCACAGCACAGTGGTTCCACCACCCAATCCGTTATAGGGAGGTGCTCGCTGTATATTATACTATAGAGAGAGGGTGGAGTGTGCTGTATATTACACTATAGAGGGAGGACAATATACAGGGCGCTCCTCCCCTCTATAGTGTAATGTACGGGGCGCTCCTCCCCTCTATAGTGTAATGTACGGGGCGCTCCTCCCCTCTATAGTGCAATGTACGGGGGGGGCGCTCCTCCCCTCTATAGTGTAATGTACGGGGCGCTCCTCCCCTCTATAGTGTAATGTACGGGGCGCTCCTCCCCTCTATAGTGTAATGTATGGGGCGCTCCTCCCCTCTATAGTGTAATGTACGGGGCGCTCCTCCCCTCTATAGTGTAATGTACGGGGCGCTCCTCCCCTCTATAGTGTAATGTACGGGGCGCTCCTCCCCTCTATAGTGCAATGTACGGGGGGGGCGCTCCTCCCCTCTATAGTGTAATGTACGGGGCGCTCCTCCCCTCTATAGTGTAATGTACGGGGGGCTCCTCCCCTCTATAGTGTAATGTACGGGGCGCTCCTCCCTCTATAGTGCAATGTACGGGGCGCTCCTCCCTCTATAGTGCAATGTACGGGGCGCTCCTCCCTCTACAGTGTAGTGTACGGGGCGCTCCTCCCTCTATAGTGTAATGTACGGGGGCGCTCCTCCCTCTATAGTGTAGTGTACGGGGGCGCTCCTCCCTCTATAGTGTAATGTACGGGGGGCTCCTCCCCTCTATAGTGTAATGTACGGGGGGCTCCTCCCCTCTATAGTGTAATGTACGGGGGGCTCCTCCCTCTATAGTGTAATGTACGGGGGGCTCCTCCCTCTATAGTGTAATGTACGGGGGGCTCCTCCCTCTATAGTGTAATGTACGGGGGGCTCCTCCCTCTATAGTGTAATGTACGGGGCGCTCCTCCCTCTATAGTGTAATGTACGGGGCGCTCCTCCCTCTATAGTGTAATGTACGGGGGGCTCCTCCCTCTATAGTGTAATGTACGGGGGGCTCCTCCCTCTATAGTGTAATGTACGGGGGGCTCCTCCCTCTATAGTGTAATGTACGGGGCGCTCCTCCCTCTATAGTGTAATGTACGGGGGGCTCCTCCCTCTATAGTGTAATGTACGGGGGGCTCCTCCCTCTATAGTGTAATGTACGGGGGGCTCCTCCCTCTATAGTGTAATGTACGGGGCGCTCCTCCCTCTATAGTGTAATGTACGGGGGGCTCCTCCCTCTATAGTGTAATGTACGGGGGGCTCCTCCCTCTATAGTGTAATGTACGGGGGGCTCCTCCCTCTATAGTGTAATGTACGGGGGGCTCCTCCCTCTATAGTGTAATGTACGGGGCGCTCCTCCCTCTATAGTGTAATGTACGGGGCGCTCCTCCCCTCTATAGTGTAATGTACGGGGCGCTCCTCCCCTCTATAGTGTAATGTACGGGGCGCTCCTCCCCTCTATAGTGTAATGTACGGGGCGCTCCTCCCTCTATAGTGTAATGTACGGGGCGCTCCTCCCCTCTATAGTGTAATGTACGGGGCGCTCCTCCCCTCTATAGTGTAATGTACGGGGCGCTCCTCCCCTCTATAGTGTAATGTACGGGGCGCTCCTCCCCTCTATAGTGTAATGTACAGTCCTCCATTTGCAGAGGGAGTCTCAGCAGGATCTATGGCGGCCGCACACATCATTCTGCACAATAACTCATCATCCAGAGCAGCCGGTCACATTGCCAGTTCTCCTCCTGCAGATCATTGCTCCAGGACCGTGCACTGAGGACTCGTCACCTCAATGTCCGCTCTGTAGCTCTGACATTCACATCTGTCTGTGACCTTGACGATGTGACGGAGCCCCAACAAAAAGACCCAGAATCCCAGACCCCCATCAGCACTCACCCCATCCCAGCACTCGGGCATCTCTGAGGTGTAGGTGCAGCAGAGTCAGCAGGAGCAGAGAGCAGACAGAAGGACAGCGGCAGCTCAGCTGTGCGGCGTCTCCAGCTTTATATACACACCCTTCCCTCCCGCACATCGCCCCCTCCCTCCTTTTACTGCAGAGACTGCCGCTGGGTGATTGGGTGAGATGCTGAGCCCCCCCCACACACACATCTGATGGGCACAACCTGATCCTGCTCAGCAAGATCTGCAAATGTCTGACCCCTCTATAACAACCTAACAACAGCCCAGCATGTCACATACCATATATACACCCCCGAAACCAGGACCTACAGCCGTCATCTACATACACCCCGAAACTGCCACCACAGCCGTCATCTACATACACCCCAAAACCTGGACCTACAGCCGTCATCTACATACACCCCGAAACCTGGACCTACAGCCGTCATCTACATACACCCCGAAACCTGGAGCTACAGCCGTCATCTACATACACCCCAAAACCTGGACCTACACCAGTCATCTACATACACCCCGAAACCTGGAGCTACAGCCGTCATCTACATACACCCCGAAACCTGGAGCTACAGCCGTCATCTACATACACCCCGAAACCTGGAGCTACACCAGTCATCTACATACACCCCGAAACCAGGACCTACACCAGTCATCTACATACACCCCGAAACCAGGACCTACACCAGTCATCTACATACACCCCGAAACCTGGAGCTACAGCAGTCATCTACATACACCCCGAAACCTGGAGCTACAGCCGTCATCTACATACACCCCGAAACCAGGACCTAGACCAGCCATCTACATACACCCCGAAACCAGGACCTACACCAGTCATCTACATACACCCCGAAACCTGGAGCTACAGCAGTCATCTACATACACCCCGAAACCTGGAGCTACAGCCGTCATCTACATACACCCCGAAACCTGGAGCTACAGCCGTCATCTACATACACCCCGAAACCTGGAGCTACAGCCGTCATCTACATACGCCCCGACACTGCCACCACAGCTGTCATCTACATACATCCCGAATCCTGGACCTACACCCATCATCTACATACACCCCGACACTGCCACCACAGCCGTCATCTACATACAACCCGAATCCTTGACCTACAACAGTCATCTACATACACCCCGACACTGCCACCACAGCCGTCATCTACATACACCCAGAATCCTGGACCTACACCCGTCATCTACATACACCCCGAAACCTGGAGCTACAGAAGTCATCTACATACACCCCGACACTGCCACCATAGCCGTCATCTATATACACCCCGAATCCTGGACCTACAGCCTTCATCTACATGCACCCTGAAACCTGGAGCTACACCCATCATCTACATACACCCCAAAACCTGGAGCTACATACACCCCAAAACCTGGAGCTACAGCCGTCATCTACATACACCCTGAAATCTGGAGCTACACCCGCCATCTACATACACCCTGAATCCTGCACCTACACCCGTCATCTACATACACCTCGAATCCTGGAGCTACAGCTGTCATCTACATACACCCCGACACTGCCACCACAGGTGTCATCTACATACACCCTGAATCCTGGAGCTACACCAGTCATCTACACACCCCGAATCCTGGACCTACGGCCGTCATCTACATACACCCCGACACTGCCACCACAGGCGTCATCTACATACACCCCGAAACCTGGAGCTATAGCCGTCATCTACATACACCCCGAAACCTGGAGCTACAGCCGTCATCTACATACACCCCGAAACCTGGAGCTACAGCCGTCATCTACATACACCCCGAAACCTGGAGCTACAGCCGTCATCTACATACACCCCGAAACCTGGAGCTACAGCCGTCATCTACATACACCCTGAAACCTGGAGCTACAGCCGTCATCTACATACACCCCGAAACCTGGAGCTACAGCAGTCATCTACATACACCCCGAAACCTGGAGCTACAGCCGTCATCTACATACGCCCAGACACTGCCACCACAGCCGTCATCTACATACACCCCGAATCCTGGAGCTACAGCCGTCATCTACATACACCCCGAAACCTGGAGCTACAGCCGTCATCTACATACACCCCGAAACCAGGACCTACACCAGTCATCTACATACACCCCCGAAACCTGGAGCTACACCAGTCATCTACATACACCCCAAAACCTGGAGCTACTGCCGTCATCTACATACACCCCCGAAACCTGGAGCTACAGCCATCATCTACATACACCCCCAAAACCTGGAGCTACAGCCATCATCTACATACACCCCCAAAACCTGGAGCTACAGCCGTCATCTGCATACACCCCCGAAACCAGGAGCTACAGCCGTCATCTGCATACACCCCCGAAACCAGGAGCTACAGCCGTCATCTACATACACCCAGAATCCTGGACCTACAGCCTTCATCTACATACACCCTGAAACCTGGAGATACAGAAGTCCTCTACATACACCCCGACACTGCCACCACAGCAGTCATCTACATACACCCCGAATCCTGGACCTACATCCGTCATCTACATACACCCCGAAACCTGGAGCTACACCCGCCATCTACATACACCCAGAATCCTGGACCTACAGCCTTCATCTACATACACCCTGAAACCTGGAGATACAGAAGTCCTCTACATACACCCCGACACTGCCACCACAGCAGTCATCTACATACACCCCGAATCCTGGACCTACAGCAGTCATCTACATACACCCAGAATCCTGGACCTACATCCTTCATCTACATACACCCTGAAACCTGGAGATACAGAAGTCCTCTACATACACCCCGACACTGCCACCACAACAGTCATCTACATACACCCCGAATCCTGGACCTACATCCGTCATCTACATACACCCCGAAACCTGGAGCTACACCCGCCATCTACATACACCCAGAATCCTGGACCTACAGCCTTCATCTACATACACCCTGAAACCTGGAGATACAGAAGTCATCTACATACACCCCGACACTGCCACCACAGCCGTCATCTACATACACCCCGAATCCTGGACCTACAGCCTTCATCTACATGCACCCTGAAACCTGGAGCTACACCCATCATCTACATACACCCCAAAACCTGGAGCTACATACACCCCAAAACCTGGAGCTACACCCGTCATCTACATACACCTCGAATCCTGGAGCTACAGCCGTCATCTACATACACCCCGACACTGCCACCACAGGTGTCATCTACATACACCCTGAATCCTGGAGCTACACCAGTCATCTACACACCCCGAATCCTGCACCTACGGCCGTCATCTACATACACCCCGACACTGCCACCACAGGCGTCATCTACATACACCCCGAAATCTGGAGCTACACCCGTCATCTACATACACCCTGAATCCTGCACCTACACCCGTCATCTACACACCCCGAATCCTGGACCTACGGCCGTCATCTACATACACCCCGACACTGCCACCACAGGCGTCATCTACATACACCCCGAAACCTGGAGCTATAGCCGTCATCTACATACACCCCGAAACCTGGAGCTACAGCAGTCATCTACATACACCCCGAAACCTGGAGCTACAGCCGTCATCTACATACACCCCGAAACCTGGAGCTACAGCAGTCATCTACATACACCCCGAAACCTGGAGCTACAGCCGTCATCTACATACACCCTAAAACCTGGAGCTACAGCAGTCATCTACATACACCCCGAAACCTGGAGCTACAGCCGTCATCTACATACACCCTAAAACCTGGAGCTACAGCAGTCATCTACATACACCTCGAAACCTGGAGCTACAGCCGTCATCTACATACACCCCGACACTGCCACCACAGCTGTCATCTACATACATCCCGAATCCTGGACCTACACCCATCATCTACATACACCCCGACACTGCCACCACAGCCGTCATCTACATACAACCCGAATCCTTGACCTACAACAGTCATCTACATACACCCCGACACTGCCACCACAGCCGTCATCTATATACACCCAGAATCCTGGACCTACACCCGTCATCTACATACACCCCGAAACCTGGAGCTACAGAAGTCATCTACATACACCCCGACACTGCCACCATAGCCGTCATCTACATACACCCCGAATCCTGGACCTACAGCCTTCATCTACATGCACCCTGAAACCTGGAGCTACACCCATCATCTACATACACCCCAAAACCTGGAGCTACATACACCCCAAAACCTGGAGCTACAGCCGTCATCTACATACACCCCGAAATCTGGAGCTACACCCGCCATCTACATACACCCTGAATCCTGCACCTACACCCGTCATCTACATACACCTCGAATCCTGGAGCTACAGCCATCATCTACATACACCCCGACACTGCCACCACAGGTGTCATCTACATACACCCTGAATCCTGGAGCTACACCAGTCATCTACACACCCCGAATCCTGGACCTACGGCCGTCATCTACATACACCCCGACACTGCCACCACAGGCGTCATCTACATACACCCCGAAACCTGGAGCTATAGCCGTCATCTACATACACCCCGAAACCTGGAGCTACAGCCGTCATCTACATACACCCCGAAACCTGGAGCTACAGCCGTCATCTACATACACCCCGAAACCTGGAGCTACAGCCGTCATCTACATACACCCCGAAACCTGGAGCTACAGCCGTCATCTACATACACCCCGAAACCTGGAGCTACAGCAGTCATCTACATACACCCCGAAACCTGGAGCTACAGCCGTCATCTACATACGCCCCGACACTGCCACCACAGCCGTCATCTACATACACCCCGAATCCTGGAGCTACAGCCGTCATCTACATACACCCCGAAACCTGGAGCTACAGCCGTCATCTACATACACCCCAAAACCTGGAGCTACTGCCGTCATCTACATACACCCCCAAAACCTGGAGCTACAGCCATCATCTACATACACCCCCAAAACCTGGAGCTACAGCCGTCATCTGCATACACCCCCGAAACCAGGAGCTACAGCCGTCATCTGCATACACCCCCGAAACCAGGAGCTACAGCAGTCATCTGCATACACCCCCGAAACCAGGAGCTACAGCTGTCATCTACATACACCCAGAATCCTGGACCTACAGCCTTCATCTACATACACCCTGAAACCTGGAGATACAGAAGTCCTCTACATACACCCCGACACTGCCACCACAACAGTCATCTACATACACCCCGAATCCTGGACCTACATCCGTCATCTACATACACCCCGAAACCTGGAGCTACACCCGCCATCTACATACACCCAGAATCCTGGACCTACAGCCTTCATCTACATACACCCTGAAACCTGGAGATACAGAAGTCATCTACATACACCCCGACACTGCCACCACAGCCGTCATCTACATACACCCCGAATACTGGACCTACAGCAGTCATCTACATACACCCTGACACTGCCACCACAGCCGTCATCTACATACACCCCGAATCCTGGACCTACAGCCTTCATCTACATGCACCCTGAAACCTGGAGCTACACCCATCATCTACATACACCCCAAAACCTGGAGCTACATACACCCCAAAACCTGGAGCTACAGCCATCATCTACATACACCCCGAAATCTGGAGCTACACCCGCCATCTACATACACCCTGAATCCTGCACCTACACCCGTCATCTACATACACCTCGAATCCTGGAGCTACAGCCGTCATCTACATACACCCCGACACTGCCACCACAGGTGTCATCTACATACACCCTGAATCCTGGAGCTACACCAGTCATCTACACACCCCGAATCCTGCACCTACGGCCGTCATCTACATACACCCCGACACTGCCACCACAGGCGTCATCTACATACACCCCGAAATCTGGAGCTACACCCGCCATCTACATACACCCTGAATCCTGCACCTACACCCATCATCTACACACCCCGAATCCTGGACCTACGGCCGTCATCTACATACACCCCGACACTGCCACCACAGGCGTCATCTACATACACCCCGAAATCTGGAGCTATAGCCGTCATCTACATACACCCCGAAACCTGGAGCTACAGCCGTCTACATACACCCCGAAACCTGGAGCTACAGCAGTCATCTACATACACCCCGAAATCTGGAGCTACACCCGCCATCTACATACACCCTGAATCCTGCACCTACAGTACAGACTAAAAGTTTGGACACACCTTCTCATTTTTCTGTATTTTCCCGACTATGAAAATTGTACATTCACACTGAAGGCATCAAAACTATGAATTACCACATGTGGAATTATATACTTAACAAAAAAGTGTGAAACCACTGAAAATATGTCTTATATTCTAGGGTCTTCACAGTAGCCACCTTTTGCTTTGATGACTGCTTTGCACACTCTTTGCATTCTCTTGATGAGCTTCAAGAGGTAGTCACCGGAAATGGTCTTCCAGCAATCTTGAAGGAGCTCCCAGAGATGCTTAGCACTTGTTGGCCCTTTTGCCTTCACTCTGCGGTCCAGCTCACCCCAAACCATCTCGATTGGGTTCAGGTCTGGTGACTGTGGAGGCCAGGTCATCTGGCGTAGCCCCCCATCACTCTCCTTCTTGGGCAAATAGCCCTTACACAGCCTGGAGGTGTGTTTGGGGTCATTGTCCTGTTGAAAAATAAATGATGGTCCAACTGAACGCAAACCGGATGGAATAGCATGCCGCTGCAAGATGCTGTGGTAGCCATGCTGGTTCAGTATGCCTTCAATTTTGAATAAATCCCCAACAGTGTCACCAGCAAAGCCCCCCCACACCATCACACCTCCTCCTCCATGCTTCACGGTGGGAACCAGGCATGTAGAGTCCATCCGTTCACCTTTTCTGCATCGCACAAAGACACGGTGGTTGGAACCAAAGATCTCAAATTTGGACTCATCAGACCAAAGCACAGATTTCCACTGGTCTAATGTCCATTCCTTGTGTTCTTTAGCCCAAACAAGTCTCTTCTGCTTGTTGCCTGTCCTTAGCAGTGGTTTCCTAGCAGCTATTTTACCATGAAGGCCTGCTGCACAAAGTCTCCTCTTAACAGTTGTTGAAGAGATGTGACTGCTGCTAGATCTCTGTGTGGCATTGACCTGGTCTCTGATCTGAGCTGCTGTTAACCTGCGATTTCTGAGGCTGGTGACTCGGATAAACTTATCCTCAGAAGCAGAGGTGACTCTTGGTCTTCCTTTCCTGGGGCGGTCCTCATGTAAGCCAGTTTCTTTGTAGCGCTTGATGGTTTTTGCAACTGCACTTGGGGACACTTTCAAAGTTTGCCCAATTTTTCGGACTGACTGACCTTCATTTCTCAAAGTAATGATGGTCGCTCATTTTTCTTTACTTAGAATTTGTATTATGGCAAGAAAAAAGCAGCTAACAGTCTATTCAGTAGGACTATCAGCTGTGTATCCACCTGACTTCTGCACAACACAACTGATGGTCCCAACCCCATTTATAAGGCAAGAAATCCCACTTATTAAACCTGACAGGGCACACCTGTGAAGTGAAGACCATTTCCGGTGACTACCTCTTGAAGCTCATCAAGAGAATGCCAAGAGTGTGTAAAGCAGTCATGAAAGCAAAAGGTGGCTACTGTGAAGAACCTAGAATATAAGACATATTTTCAGTTGTTTCACACTTTTTTGGTAAGTATATAATTCCACATGTGGTAATTCATAGGTTTGATGCCTTCAGTGTGAATGTACAATTTTCAGTCATGAAAATACAGAAAAATCTTTAAATAAGAAGGTGTCCAAAATTTTGGTCTGTACTGTATATACACCCCAAAACCTGGAGCTGCACCCGTCGTCTACATACACCCCCGACACTGCACCCGTCGTCAACATACACCCCAGACACTGCACCCATCTACATACACCCCCGACACCTGTGTGGAGACACAAGGGTCAGCGAGTTTTCTCGTCCACTGGCATGGCCATCTTTAGAAAAACCGGGGCTCTTCCCACTGAACGCCCGCACTCCTTCCCCATGGGCAGAGCACTACTGAGACAACACAAGGTGAGGATGACCCAATGAAGTTTTACTGGAGTGTGGTACCAACAGCTATCAGCGTATAGCACATTCCCAGCAAGGATACAAGATGGTGCAAGTGGCAAAGTCTTACCCTTCCGCTGGCTCGGCAGGGATTAGAACCTCTGCGACTTCGGGGTATCCAGGGTATTACCTCATCCAGCACCACCCCACTTTTGGCATGCACCCACAGAGAGAAGGTAGCACCAAGCTTAGGAAACTGACCGAGCACAACGAGGTATGTGACCAGATTGTCCCAACCTGGGTTCTCCCAACAAATTTGTGGGCTCAGTGATGGTCAGTGGAGCAGTTCTGTAATCCACCAGCTCGAACCGTGGTCCGTAGGATTAAGTCGCATAGAATCACAAAGGTGACAGGAGCAGGCCCTTTTTATATCCCTCAGCTCCCATTTCAGGGTATTGTGTCCCACCGGATTGGGAAGGGAGGGGGTGGGAAACAATCATGGCTGTTCCCTCATTGTTGGCTAGTGAAATAAGACTGCATAATTGTCCTCCAAATGATGCAGACTAGTACACCGCAGGGGGCGGCTGCAATCCATAATCATTAGGCATTCTACAAATAAGCACCGGACAGTCTCACATGAAACAATGGTTCATGACCCTTGACTTTCTGAAGTAAGTAATATCACGTCTGGCATAAAATTAAGAATAGTTCACCCCCGCACCAGTGACCAGATTGACGCTGAGTAGTCACATTTCTCCTCCCTTCTTAATTAGACCCGGAGACTGCTGGATCCTTGTGTGGATCACTGTTGACGGGGCTGCCAGACGGGATAGGCTTCCGATTATCCTTCTCCACTTGTCTGGACAGTCTGTCGGCATTTCCATGATCTTTGCCCTTTTTATGTGAGACAGAAAAATTATAGAACTGTAAGACCAGACGCCATCTGAGTAAACGTCCGTTGTCCCGGCACGCCGGTATAACCAACTTAAAGGATTGTGATCGGTTAGGACTGAACTCCTTGCCGTAGAGGTACGACTGCAATTTTTCAGAGCCCAGACTATGGCCAAGCATTCTTTTTCTATTTCTCCCGGTTCAACAGATTTCAGGAGAGATAGGCTATCGGGTGTTCTGGACAGTCAGCCCCCAGTTGGCCGAGTACGGCTCCCAATCTGGTACCCGATGAGTCTGTTTGGACAATGAACCGGCGGCAGAAGTCAGGAGCAGTCAGGACTGGGCTTTGTGCTAGCTGGGTTTTCAACTGGAGGAATGCGGACTTGCATTCTGGGGTCCAGATGAGATTGCGGGCATATCTTTTGGTGGTGAGGTCAGTGAGGGGCTTGGCTACAGTAGTGTAATTGGGGATAAACTTTCATTAATAATTTGCGGCCTCTAAGAATGCGTGGGCCTGTGTTTTGGTTGACTGGGTGGAGCCACTGGGTAATGGCTTCTAATTTTGCAGATACTGGACAAATGCACCCACTTCCCACCCTATGTCCCAGGTATAGTACCTCGGCCATCCCCATCTGGCACTTGTCGTGTCGGATGGTAAGCTGGGATTTGGCTACTTTCTGCAGCACCTGGGACACTTGCTGAAGATGCTCTTCCCAGGTGTCACTGAAGATAGCGATGTCATCCATGTAGGCCTGGGCATACCCCTGACACCCCTCTTGTAACTGATCCACCATCCTCTGAAAGGTAACCGGGGCGTTCTTCATCCCAAATGGCATGCTGGTGAACTCACAGGACAAAAAGGGGCGATGATCGTGGACTTCTCATGAGCCTCTTTCGAGAGTGGGATCCGCCAGTATCCCTTGCCCAGATCAAGGTTAGATATAAACAGAGACCCCCCTAACCTGTCCAGTAGTTCATCCACCTGAGGCATTGGATAGGCGTCTAACAGTGACCTCATTGAGCCGCCTATAGTCCACACAGAAGTGAGTACTCTAGTCTTTCTCAAGCACCAACACCACACTGGCAGCCCATGGTCTATGGGAAGGAACTAGGACCCCTATAATCAACATGTCATCCACCTCAGTCTACATTATTGCCAACACTGGAGGCGGGTAGTCTGATTGGAGTGGCTGTCCCTGTGTTGACATGATGCTGGATCAGGGGTGTTCGACCAGGCCGACTTGTGAACAGGTGTCCATATGTTCCGAGCAGGTTTGTTCACTGCTGCTTCTGTGATGGATCAAGCCGCTCCCCCAATGGGACATCCGTTACCCCCATTCCCATATTGGAGTCCACCAATAAGTCCAGGATCTGGTCCATATTTGGGTCATCTAAAGTGGGACAACAAACTGATAAGTTGGTGACCTCCGTTTCCTCATAAGCCTTTAGCCTGTTGACACGATTGTTCACGTACACCTGCTCGATCCAGGGCTACGGTGTAGTCAGTCTCCCCGCATTTCCTGGTGATGGTGAACAGATCCACCCACATGGCTTGCAGCTTGTTTTTGTGTACTGCTACTAGTACTAGAACCTTCTGTCCACAGGTAAATTCTCGGAGTCTGGCAGCGCGGTTCTAACAGTTGTTGCCTTTCCTGAGCTACTTCTAAATTCCAGAGGGCTAAGGCCATGAGGTACCTCATCTTTTCCTTAAACTTTTAGACATAATCCAGAATGGGAAACTCTTCTGTGGGGAAGGTGCCCTCCCAACTCTCTCGTACCAGCTCCAAAAGGCGGGGAAGGTGCCCTCCCAACTCTCTCGTACCAGCTCCAAAAGGTGAGGAAGGTGCCCTCCCAACTCTCTCGTACCAGCTCCAAAAGGCGGGGAAGGTGCCCTCCCAACTCTCTCGTACCAACTCCAAAAGGCGGGGAAGGTGCCCTCCCAACTCTCTCGTACCAGCTCCAAAAGGCAGGGAAGGTGCCCTCCCAACTCTCTCATACCAGCTCCAAAAGGCCCTTGTACTTTTTAGCCATACAGCAATTCGAAGGGAGAGAACCTGGTAGAATCCTGCTGTTCCTCCGGGTAGGTGAACAGGAGCAGCTCCAGATTTTTCTCCCAGTCTCCTCCGCCTTGGACTCACCATACCGGCTAAGGAGTTGTTTGAGCCGTTCCGTTGAATCGCTCACATAACTAGTTCGTTTAAGTGTGGTACGCATGGCGCAGACTCCATGTTTTTCCCAGAGGGTCTGAATCAGCTCGCTTTGTAACTATGCCCTCTGGTCAGTCAATACCTCCTGCAGAAACCCTACTCGACTAGAGATGCCCAGTAGAGCTTGAGCCACGTGCTCCACATCTATGGATGACAGGGCAACGGCCTCCGGGTAGCAAAGTCGACCAGGGTGAGGATGAACCTCTTTCAGCAGCAGCTGGGGACAGCCAAGGAGCCCACTAAATCTATGGCAACACTCTGGAACGGTTTGCCCATCAAGGGCATGGATTGGAGCGGGGCACAACAGGGTGCTCCCCTCATCCGCTTACACACCGGACACGAGGCTCGGTATTTCTGTACCTCTTGAGTGACCCTCAGTCAAAAAAAACAAAAAAAAACACAGCAGGCGGGCCCGGGTCTTTTTGACCCCCATGTGCCCAGCTGCAGGGACGTCATGGGCCAAGCGCAAGAGTTGGGGTTGGTACTGCTGGGGAACCACGAACTGATGGACACCGGTCCAGGGTTTCTCTGGGCAGGGTGCAGGAATTTCCTGATATAAAAGAGTCCTTTCTCCCATCTATACACCTCCCCCTGATTTCTTTTCCCAGCTCAGGCAGCCATACTGCAGACAAGCTCTAGAGTGGGATCAGTGAGTTGGGCTTTCCTAAACGCCTTACTGTTAGAACCTTGTTCTTAGGTTTTTTCCTTTGCTGGTCACATGACCTTGTTGGCCTATTTAATCCTGCTCCGCCCTTCTGGCTTTGCTGGACTTCATTGTATAACTACTTTCTAGCTAGCCTGTGCTCTGTATCTAACTCTGTTAGTTTGCTTGGTCTACGGACCTCAGTGTTCTATATATTTTGTTTGTTCGTCTGTCTGCTACTATTTCTGTTAGGAGGTGTCCCATTTTCCTCCCAGTCCTTAGTACTTGTAGGGATTCCTTCCCCACATCTATAGGTCTCCGTACAGACTAGCTTAGGACTTTAGCAGGTCTGATCGCAGGATCAGGTTCCCTGTTACATCGTAGGGATTAAGCTGAGTTCTATCGTAGGGACAGATCTCCTCTCTTTCCTTAGCTCTGGTAGCAGAACATAACAGTAAGTCCAGCCTGCAAATGCTCTAAGGAAAGATTTTTCTGTTCCATCATGGTGTCGGTTCAGGATTTGGCTCATCGCCTGCAGGGACTCTCTGGAGGTGGCCGAGCTCCATCAGCACGTGAGTAACTGTCCTGGAGCACATTTCTTGGAGCCTAAGGTACGTTTGCCGGATTTATTTTTTGGTGAACACCGAGAATTTTTTTCATTTAAAAATGCTTGCTTATTGTATTTTCGTTTGAGACCCAAGTCCTCTGGGGATGAATCCCAGCGCATAGGGTTTATAATGTCACTTTTGCGCAAAGAGCCTCAGGAGTGGGCCTTTTCTTTGCAACCTAGTGATACATGCTTCAGATCAGTGGATAGTTTTTTTTTCTGCTTTGGGACTATTATATGATGATCCTGACCGTGTCGCATCAGCTGAGACTGAGTTAAGACGTTTGAGACAGGGATCAGGTAATGTGGAAAAATATTGTACTCATTTCCGTCGATGGTCTATTCAAACAGGGTGGAACGATTCTGCTCTGAAGAGTCTGTTTCTTGCTGGGCTCAGTGAAAGGGTTAAAGACCTGCTAATTGCTTATCCTACACCTGAAGATTTGCAACAGGCTATGCAATTAGCTATACGGGTGGATAGGAGACTGCGTGCAAGGGTTAATGAGAGCAAATCCTCTGCTATGTCAGTTTCTGGTTATGAGAATGTGTGTACTAACAGTGGTGAACCGATGGAGATTGGATCGGTGGCACCTCGCTCTCAAGAAAAGGACCGTAGATTTTCTGAAGGCTTGTGTTTCTATTGCGGAATATCTGGTCATTTAATTAAAGACTGAGCTTCGTATGAAGAAAGAAAAAAAAAAAAAAAAAAGGGCAGTCATGCCCGTATTGCCTGTTTAAATTCCAAGGGTGTATTTTTAGCTGCCTCCACTATTGCTCAGGAAAAATTAATGGAATTTCGGGTGTTTGTGGATTGTGGGTCTACTCTGAATGTAATTGATGGGGGATTCTTGGAAAGACTCAATTTAAAACCCGAACCTTTATCATCCCCCATTGCTGTGGTTTCTGTGGATGGTTCCCCTTTGAAGAATATTACTCTCACTATTAATGTTGTTCACCATGAGAATTTGGATTTGGTAGTATTGAATAACTTGCCTTCTCCAGTAATATTGGGATTGCCCTGGTTAAAATTTCACAATCCTGTACTGGATTGGTCTACCAGTGAAATTAAATCCTGGAGCCATAAATGTTATGACAAGTGTTGTAACGGGCGTATTGCAGTTTTGGATAGGGGAGAATTGCCTGTTCCTATTCAGGATTTTTGGAGAGTTTTTTCTGAGAAGGAATCGCAGGTTTTGCCTCCCCATAGAGACTATGATTGCTCTACTGAATTTGTCCCTGGAGCGACTCTTCCTAAAAGTCGTTTATTTAACCTTACTATTCCTGAGAGGAAGGCTTTGGAGGAATACATACAGACAAGCTTGGCCGCCGGTCACATTAGGCCCTCTAAGTCTCCTGTGGCGGTTGGAATTTTTTTTGTAAAAAAAAAGGACGGCGGTTTACGTCCTTGTCTGGATTTTCGTGAGATTAACAAAATTACGGTACGCAATCCTTACCCACTGCCATTGATTCCTGATCTGTTTAACCAGTTAATGGGGGCCAAGTGGTTCTCTAAAATTGACCTTAAGGGGGCATACAATCTGTTGCGCATGAAGGAGGGTGATGAATGGAAGACTGCTTTTAACACTCCTGTGGGTCATTTTGAGAATCTGGTGATGCCTTTTGGTCTTACTAATGCTCCTGCATTTTTTCAGAATCTGATTAATGACATCCTTAGACCTTTGATCGGCAAAAATGTGGTTGTGTATTTGGATGACATTTTGATTTATTCGCCGGATCTGGAGTCTCATTGGCGGAGCGTACGTGAGGTATTACAGTTATTAATGGACAATTCGCTTTTTGCTAAGCTGGAGAAATGTGAGTTCGCTGTACAGAGAATTAGTTTTTTGGGCTACATTATCTCCAGCAAAGGTTTTGAGATGGATCCGGTTAAGGTTCAGGCTGTGCAGGAATGGCCTAGGCCTATTGGTTTGAAATCGATACAGAGGTTTTTGGGTTTCGCCAATTACTATAGAAAATTCATAAAAAAATTTTCTAGTATTGTCAAACCTCTGACTGATC
Source organism: Phyllobates terribilis (assembly GCF_046119375.1). NCBI lineage: Eukaryota > Metazoa > Chordata > Amphibia > Anura > Dendrobatidae > Phyllobates > Phyllobates terribilis. The sequence continues at coordinate 97,524 of NW_027365474.1, forward strand.
TCACCAGGAAAGGTGCTGATGCGGTTCAGTGGTCTTCTGAGGCCATTGAAGCTTTCGTGTATCTCAAGGAGAGGTTCACCTCTGCTCCCATCCTTATGCAGCCTGATGTTACTAGGCCGTTTTTGGTTGAGGTTGATGCTTCCTCTGTGGGGGTTGGCGCAGTATTGTCTCAGGATAACGGGGATGGGTTACATCCCTGTGCCTTTTTTTCAAAAAAATTTTCGGAGACTGAATTGAATTACGATATTGGTAATCGGGAATTATTGGCTATTAAACTCGCATTTGAACACTGGCGCCACTTCTTGGAAGGTGCGGAATTTCCCGTTCAGGTTCTTACGGATCATAAAAATCTGATATATCTTGATGCTGCCAAGCGCCTGAATGCCCGTCAGGCTAGGTGGGCACTGTTTTTCTCGCGGTTTAATTTCTCCGTTACTTACATCCCTGGTACTAAGAATGTTAAGGCGGATGCCTTGTCTCGCAGTTTTTCTCCCATAGTCGGTGCTGAGAAAGAGGAGAACATTTTACAAGAAGGTGTTGTGATAGCTGCTTTGGACTCCGTTTTGGAAAATGAGATTCTTAAAGCTCAGGAGAATGCCCCATCTAACACTCCTCATGGGAGGTTGTTTGTGCCTGGGACCTTTAGGAGAGATTTGTTTGTTGAGTGTCACGAATCTCGGTTGGCAGGTCATCCCGGAATCTCTGAGACCAAGAGACTGGTGGGTCGCAGTTTTTGGTGGCCTGGATGGCAGAAGGAAGTCATTAAGTGGGTGCGTCAATGTACTGTATGTGCTAGATCTAAGTCCTCACATACTCCTGCTGCGGGGTTGCTTTGTCCTTTGGAGGTTCCCAGTGCTCCTTGGACACATTTGGCTATGGACTTTATAACTGACCTTCCCCCCTCTGAGGGTTTTACTGTCATCTGGGTGGTCGTGGACCGTTTTAGCAAGATGTGTCACTTGGTTCCCTTCGTCAAACTGCCCTGCGCTAAAACTCTCGCTAAGGCCTTTGTCAAGGAAATTGTCAGACTTCATGGCGTTCCTACTGACATTGTTTCTGATAGGGGTCCTCAGTTCGTGGCTCGTTTTTGGCGTGCCTTTTGTGACAGGTTGGGAGTTCATTTGTCGTTCTCGTCCGGATATCATCCTGAATCTAATGGCCAGACAGAAAGGAAAAACCAGGATGTTGAGCAGTTCTTGCGTTGTTTTGTGGCAGACAATCAAGAGGGGTGGTCTGAGTTTCTGCCACTTGCCGAATTTGCTCTGAACAATCATACATCTTCTTCTGCTGGTTGTTCGCCTTTTTTTTGTTGTTCTGGGAGACATCCGTCGTTTGGGTCGTTCTCCAAGTTGGGATCTGCCGTGCCTGAGGAGGAGAATTTTTCCGGTGATTTGGAGAGAGTTTGGACGGATGTGCGTGGTAATCTTCAGGAGGCCAACAGAAAATCTAAAGACTACTTTGATAGGAAACGACAGGAGGTTTTGTTCGCTGTTGGTGACATGGTTTGGTTGTCCTCTAGGAATCTGCGGTTGAGGATTCCTTCTAAGAAATTGGGTCCCAAGTTTGTAGGGCCCTTTAAGGTGCTTCAGGTTGTCAACCAATCTGCTGTTAGGTTGGAGGTTCCTACCTCCTGGAGAATTAATCCGGTCTTTCATGTCTCTCTGTTAAAAAAAGCTGTTGTGTCGGATGGTGACGCCTCTGCCTCTGTTCCTCCGGTGGTGGAGGACGGGGAATATGAAATTTCTCGCATCCTTAACTCTAGACGGTATAGAGGTAGTTTGCAGTATCTTGTGGCCTGGAAAGGTTTCGGACCCGAGGATAACTCTTGGGTGAGGTCGGATGATGTTTCCGCGTCCAGACTTATCAGAGCGTTTCACAGGAGATTTCCTGATAAGCCTGGTCCTAGGGGATCCGGAGGATCCTCTTAGAAGGGGGGGTACTGTCAGAACCTTGTTCTTAGGTTTTTTCCTTTGCTGGTCACATGACCTTGTTGGCCTATTTAATCCTGCTCCGCCCTTCTGGCTTTGCTGGACTTCATTGTTTAACTACTTTCTAGCTAGCCTGTGCTCTGTATCTAACTCTGTTAGTTTGCTTGGTCTACGGACCTCTATGTTCTATATATTTTGTTTGTTCGTCTGTCTGCTACTATTTCTGTTAGGAGGTGTCCCATTTTCCTCCCAGTCCTTAGTACTTGTAGGGATTCCTTCCCCACATCTATAGGTCTCCGTACAGACTAGCTTAGGACTTTAGCAGGTCTGATCGCAGGATCAGGTCCCCTGTTACATCGTAGGGATTAAGCTGAGTTCTATCGTAGGGACAGATCTCTCTTTCCTTAGCTCTGGTAGCAGAACGTAACACTTACGATCTATCTCTTCCCAGTCAATGGCCACAGTCTGATCGGGGTACTCACTGTCACCGGCTCAGAGGAGGAGGATAGAGGCTTGGAATGTGGGTGATCCTCTGATGGGGTGGTAGAAGGATCCACATCAGGGTGTTGCTTGGCTTTGTTGAGAGTGAGGATTGTGACAAATTGGTTGGACAGCCATTGTCTTAGGTCATTCCCCAAAATAATAGGTGTGGGGAGGCAGTCCATGAGCCCCAGTTCGACCTCTCCCTGGTCGGTCTCCCAGTCCAACTGCACACGTGCCAGAGGGATGTCCGAGTGCTGACCCCAGCCAGGAAGATGGTCACTTGGCAGCCTGGTAAATGGTGATCTGGGGGGGACAATATCTGGGCTGACTAGGGTGATGGAAGAACCAGTGTTCCGAAGTCTCCAGACACAGGTCTCCGGCCCTGGAGACAATCTTTGGCCATGTGTCCAAGGCGCCCACACGTATACCAGTGCTGTGGGCTGCACAAATCACTGGCCCGGTTAGTAAACCTTTGTCCTGGTGGGGTTTTTGCTGGGTAGCAGGATAGTCCTGCTCGAATGGCTGGTGGCCGCTAGAGGCACTGGTTGACAGGTCTCTTGGAATCAGTGGGCATATTGAGTCTCCGGCAGGCTCGATTGGCCGACTAGTTTACAGCCAATCAGGCTACTTGGTCTGGGATGTCGGGCTTCTGGTCAGCTACCCACTCAAGTATTTCTGGGGCCATCTTCTCCATAAGTTGCTAGAGCACAATCATGTCCCGGAGGGCAGCAGCAGAGTGACCATCGAGCCAGCGGTTGCAGCGTCAGAGTTGACTGCCAAATTCTACATAGGAGGCCCCCTGGCAAGACAAAGTCCAGACCTTGGTGCAATATCTCTCAGGGGTGATGGTAAAAAAGGGCCAGCAGGGTGTCCTTAATAGTCAGTTCAGGCAGTCTAGAGGCCCAAGCGACAGGACAGCATCCTGGGCCCAGGCAGTCAAACTGGTCCACAGGTATTTAGCCCAATCAGCTGTGGGCATCTGGTGCATCAGAGTCTCAAAACTTTGCAAGTGTTCATCAACCTCGGTGATGGACTCATTAAATACTGGCACATCTCTGTAAAGGAGAAATCCTTGGTTGTGGACCATCATAGGGGTAGGAATACTGGTATTCCCAAAACTGATTCCATAACACATGTCCTCTCCCCGATTAAGGCTCCAGGACCTTATGCGACCAACAACTGCTGGATTCGAGCTGCTTGGAACTGGGTTGTTGATTCCAGACTGCCACCGGGTCCTTGCTCTGACAAACCGTTTAATTTCTCTGGGTCAACCTCGGCGGGGTTTTCGTCATCCTCCATGTTCTGGGCATCCCAACAGATAAATTCCTGGATCAAATCTGACCGAGTGTCGGTGGCCCGGTATTCAATCTGTCGAAGCTGGCACAGCAACTGTAGTTGCAGTTTCTGGTTGCGGTTATACATCCCCTCCGGTCATCTTCCCAAGTCCGAGCTGGTGGGGCTGGACATGGTAGCATCCGAAACCTGCTGTGTATGCGTCATCTATGGTCTGCTGCGTCTGTCTATATGCCTCCCTGGTTGTGGAGCCCTTGGACGGTGTCTACGAACACCAGTCTCCTGCAGCTCCCCCGAATCCGCCGGGCTGAGTAGTATCCCACCGCTGACACCAAGTGTGGAGACCCGAGGATCAGTGGATGCTCTCATCCGCTGGCCCGGCTGTATTTAGAAAGACAGCATGGACCAGGGCTCATACCACTGAACACCCGCTCTCCTTCCCTGTGGGCATAATACTACTCAGACAACACAGGGTGAGGGCACCGCACTCGGTCATCCAATAAAGTATTACTGAACAGTCAACAATATATAGTAACTTCCCAGCAAGCATGCAAGATGATGCAAGTAGCAGAGTCTCACCCTTCCGCTGGCTCACTGGGATTAGTACCTCCACGACGTGGGGCATTCAGGCCCGCAGGGGGCTGACGCAGGCCCAGCGCACCCGCAGGGGGCTGACGCAGGCCCAGCGCACCCGCAGGGGGCTGACGCAATCCGTAATCAGCAGGTATTCCACAAGTTAGCATAGAAAAGCGGCACCGGAGAATCGGACATGAAACAATGGCTCGTGTCCCTTGACTAAAAAAAGGAATAGCCCTAACACCCATCGCCTGCATTTACCCCCCGACACTGCCCCTCCACCCACCCCGGTCATCTGCATACACCCCCCACCAACGCCCCTACACCCCCCGTCGTCTGCATACACCCCCCCCACCAACGCCCCTACACCCCCGTCGTCTGCATACACCCCCCCAACAATGCCCCTACACCCCCGTCGTCTGCATACACCCCCCCACCAACGCCCCTACACCCCCCGTCGTCTGCATACATCCCCCCCAACAATGCCCCTACACCCCCGTCGTCTGCATACACCCCCCCGTCTGCATACACCCCCCCAACGCCCCTACACCCCTGTTGTCTGCATATACCCCCCCCCCACCAACAACGCCCCTACAACCAGACATCCACAAATTTAAATTAATTTTATGCAATACCAACACAAAGTGGCAAGTAGGTGTGAACTGTATGAAGACAGAGCTGTGAATCAGAGGGAAGAGGCGGGGATTGAGGGAAACCAAGCAGGTGGGAAGGTATTTCAATGTTTGGCTGCGCCTGTACTTTGTTTTAAGAGTCATTCTGTACTGATAAGAGCCCCCGGCATCATACGGTCCCCTCCGTCACGCAGCCCCCCCCCCCCCCCCCGGCATCATACGGTCCCCCTCCGTCACGCAGCCCCCCCCCCCCCCCCCCCGGCATCATACGGTCCCCTCCGTCACGCAGCTCCCCCCACCCCCCCCCCGGCATCATACGGTCCCCTCCGTCACGCAGCTCCCCCCCCCCCCCGGCATCATACGGTCCCCTCCGTCACGCAGCTCCCCCCCCCCCCACCGGCATCATACGGTCCCCTCCGTCACGCAGCTCCACCCCCCCCCCCGGCATCATACGGTCCCCTCCGTCACGCAGCTTCCCCCCCCCCCCGGCATCATACGGTCCCCTCCGTCACGCAGCTCCCCCCGGCATCATACGGTCCCCTCAGTCACGCAGCTCCCCCCCCCCCCCGGCATCATACGGTCCCCTCCGTCACGCAGCTCCCCCCCCCCCACCGGCATCATACGGTCCCCTCCGTCACGCAGCTCCCCCCGGCATCATACGGTCCCCTCCGTCACGCAGCTCCCCCCGGCATCATACGGTCCCCTCAGTCACGCAGCTCCCCCCCCCCCCCCCCCCCGGCATCATATGGTCCCCCCGTCGCGGGGCCACCCCTCGGCATCATACGATCCCCCCGCACCGGAGCCCCCCTCCGGCATCATACGGTCCCCCCGTACCGGAGCGGCCCCCCCCCCCCCCAGCATCAAACGGTCCCCCCGTAACGGAGCCCCCCCGGCATCATACGGTCCCCCCGTACCGGAGCCCCCCCCGGCATCATACAGGTTCACAGCTGAACAGCGGAGACCCCTGAGGGGATCGATGAGGAGAGACGGATTTACCTTCCAGTCAGCGTCGGCTGCAGAGAGAAAGGAGTCCGCGGATTCCTGCAGTCAGAAGAGAAACAACCGAGATCACAGAAAACCAAAGGAAATGTGCAATATCTGGACAGAAAAAAGGGAGCAGGCGAGGCGGCGGAGGGGCGAGGCCGGGGCAGCTAGGCCGGGGCGAGGCCGGAGCAGCTAGGCCCGGGCGAGGCCGGAGCAGCTAGGCCCGGGCGAGGCCGGAGCAGCTAGGCCCGGGCGAGGCCGGAGCAGCTAGGCCCGGGCGAGGCCGGAGCAGCTAGGCCCGGGCGAGGCCGGAGCAGCTAGGCCCGGGCGAGGCCGGAGCAGCTAGGCCCGGGCGAGGCCGGAGCAGCTAGGCCCGGGCGAGGCCGGAGCAGCTAGGCCCGGGCGAGGCCGGAGCAGCTAGGCCCGGGCGGCGGAGGAGCGAGGCCGGAGCAGCTAGGCCGGGGCGGCGGAGGGAGCAGGCCAGGGCGGCGGAGGGGCGAGGCCGGGAGCAGCTAGGCCGGGGGGGGCGAGGCCGGGAGCAGCTAGGCGGGGGGGGGGGGGGAGGCGAGGCCGGGAGCAGCTAAGCGGGGGGGGGCGAGGCCGGGAGCAGCTAAGCCGGGGGGGGGCAAGGCCGGGAGCAGCTAGGCCGTGGGGGGGGGCGAGGCCGGGAGCAGCTAGGCCGGGGGGGGGCGAGGCCGGGAGCAGCTAGGCCGGGGGGGGGGGCGAGGCCGGGAGCAGCTAGGCCGGGGGGGGGGCGAGGCCGGGAGCAGCTAGGCCGGGGGGGGGGCGAGGCCGGGAGCAGCTAGGCCGGGGGGGGGCGAGGCCGGGAGCAGCTAGGCCGGGGGGGGGCGAGGCCGGGAGCAGCTAGGCCGGGGGGGGGCGAGGCCGGGAGCAGCTAGGCCGGGGGGGGGCGAGGCCGGGAGCAGCTAGGCCGGGGGGGGGCGAGGCCGGGAGCAGCTAGGCCGGGGGGGGCGAGGCCGGGAGCAGCTAGGCCGGGGGGGGGCGAGGCCGGGAGCAGCTAGGCCGGGGGGGGGCGAGGCCGGGAGCAGCTAGGCCGGGGGGGGGGCGAGGCCGGGAGCAGCTAGGCCGGGGGGGCGGAGGGGACGAGGCCGGGGCGGTGGGAGATATGTGATCTGGTGTAGTTTGGTCTGTGAAGGCATCTGGTGGGGACACTGAGGTCGGGGTCCTTTGTAGCATTTGGGGCGGCGGCCCCCTGAGCGCTCGGCGTGTGATATGGGTGCAGGTGAGAACCGGTGCAGCAGCAGCGGTGGGCGACACTCACCATCTCGGTGTCCTGTCCTCTCAGTAGAGGCTTCTCTTCAGGAAACCGGAGTTCACTCATTCCAGAAAGGCCGAATTCTGGCAGCAGCAGCGAACCTGAAAATCATCAGATCTGGTGACACTTCTGTCCCAGCTCCTGCAGGCAGCGCCGGCGAAATAACCACCACGGCCCACTGTGCATGAACGGAGGACTCCCCCCCCCCCCCACCCCACCCGGGCCGAGCCAGGAATGGGGGTGCTCACCCCCCCCCCCCCCCAGCAAGGAATGGGGGCTATCCCCCCCCCCGCCGGGGCCGAGCCAGGAAGGAGGTGTTGGCCATTCAGCGTTATCGCGGTGGTGTGAGAGCAGTGACCGGGGGGCGCAGGCTGCTGACTCAGCTCCATGTCATCACCAGAAGTGTCAGATAAGTGAGTGGAGCCGGTGCCGGCGTCATCAGCATCATCAACAGCATCTGCAGGGACCACCGCTCTCTACACAGCCCATCCCGGACCACCACAGGCGCCGCACACTCACCTCTCTCCTCCCCGTGCCACAGGGAGAGCAGGGAGGAAAACATCTCCGGCAGCCGCAGCATCAGTACTCCACCCCCCACATCCAGAGCCAGGACTCCTCCTCACCGGCACATCCCCCAGCACCCAGCCAGCCAGAGGCACCGGACCACTACCCCTAAATATCCCACATCAGCCCCCGGACCACTACCCCTAATATCCCACATCAGCCCCCGGACCACTACCCCAAATATCCCACATCAGCCCCCGGACCACTACCCCAAATATCCCACATCAGCCCCCGGACCACTACCCCAAATATCCCACAGCAGCCACAAGACCACTACCCCCAATACCCCACATCAGCCCCCGGACCACTACCCCCAATGTCCCCACATCAGCCACAGGACCACTACCCCCAATATCCCCTCATCAGCCACAAGACCACTACCCCCAATGTCTCCACTTCAGCCCCAGGACCACTACCCCCAATATCTCCACTTCAGCCCCAGGACCACTACCCCCAAATCGGCCCCACATCAGCCCCAGGACCACTACCCCCAATATCCCCACATCAGCCACCGGACCACTACCCCCAATATCCCCACATCAGCCACGGGACCACTACCCCCAATATCCCCACATCAGCCACGGGACCACTACCCCCAATATCCCCACATCAGCCACGGGACCACTACCCCCAATATCTCCACATCAGCCCCCGGACCACTACCCCAAATATCCCCACATCAGCCACCGGACCACTACCCCAAATATCCCCACATCAGCCACCGGACCACTGCCCCAAATATCCCCACATCAGCCCCCGGACCACTCCCCCAAATATCCCCACATCAGCCCCCGGACCACTCCCCCAATATCCCCACATCAGCCCCCGGACCACTCCCCCCAATATCCCCACATCAGCCCCCGGACCACTCCCCCCAATATCCCCACATCAGCCCCCGGACCACTCCCCCCAATATCCCCACATCAGCCCCCGGACCACTCCCCCCAATATCCCCACATCAGCCCCCGGACCACTACCCCCAATATCCCCACATCAGCCCCCGGACCACTCCCCCCCAATATCCCCACATCAACCACCGGACCACTACCCCAAATATCCCCACATCAACCACCGGACCACTACCCCAAATATCCCCACATCAACCACCGGACCACTCCCCCCAATATCCCCACATCAGCCCCTGGACCACTCCCCCCAATATCCCCACATCAGCCCCCGGACCACTCCCCCCCAATATCCCCACATCAACCACCGGACCACTACCCCAAATATCCCCACATCAGCCCCAGGACCACTCCCCCCAATATCCCATCAGCCCCCGGACCACTACCCCCAATATCCCCACATCAGCCCCCGGACCACTACCCCCAATATCCCATCAGCCACAGGACCACTACCCCCAATATCCCATCAGCCACAGGACCACTACCCCCAATATCCCATCAGCCACAGGACCACTACCCCCAATATCCCATCAGCCACAGGACCACTACCCCAAATACCCCCACATCAGCCACAGGACCACTACCCCCAATATCCCATCAGCCACAGGACCACTACCCCCAATATCCCCACATCAGCCACAGGACCACTACCCCCAATATCCCCACATCAGCCCCCGGACCACTACCCCCAATATCCCATCAGCCACAGGACCACTACCCCCAATATCCCATCAGCCACAGGACCACTACCCCCAATATCCCATCAGCCCCCGGACCACTACCCCAAATACCCCCACATCAGCCCCCGGACCACTACCCCAAATACCCCCACATCAGCCCCCGGACCACTACCACTGGTTTCCTCCCTGTATCCCGGTTGCTGTGACGTCACTAGTCTCTCCATCAGCAGACACCGGCTCCTGAATAATCACAGCCGAGACCAGAACCGGAGAAATAACGGCCCCGAGGACCGGGCACAGCCCGCACTCACCGCCCCCCGACACCGACCACAGCCCGCACTCACCGCCCCCCGACACCGGCCACAGCCCGCACTCACCGCCCCCCGACACCGACCACAGCCCGCACTCACCGCCCCCCGACACCGACCATAGCCCGCACTCACCGCCCCCCGACACAGCCCGCACTCACCGCCCCCCGACACCGACCACAGCCCGCACTCACCGCCCCCCGACACAGCCCGCACTCACCGCCCCCCGACACCGACCACAGCCCGCACTCACCGCCCCCCGACACCGACCACAGCCCGCACTCACCGCCCCCCGACACCGACCACAGCCCGCACTCACCGCCCCCCGACACAGCCCGCACTCACCGCCCCCCGACACAGCCCGCACTCACCGCCCCCCGACACCGACCACAGCCCGCACTCACCGCCCCCCGACACAGCCCGCACTCACCGCCCCCCGACACAGCCCGCACTCACCGCCCCCCGACACAGCCCGCACTCACCGCCCCCCGACACCGACCACAGCCCGCACTCACCGCCCCCCGACACAGCCCGCACTCACCGCCCCCCGACACAGCCCGCACTCACCGCCCCCCGACACCGGCCACAGCCCGCACTCACCGCCCCCCGACACCGACCACAGCCCGCACTCACCGCCCCCCGACACAGCCCGCACTCACCGCCCCCCGACACCGACCACAGCCCGCACTCACCGCCCCCCGACACCGACCACAGCCCGCACTCACCGCCCCCCGACACAGCCCGCACTCACCGCCCCCCGACACCGACCACAGCCCGCACTCACCGCCCCCCGACACAGCCCGCACTCACCGCCCCCCGACACCGACCACAGCCCGCACTCACCGCCCCCCGACACCGACCACAGCCCGCACTCACCGCCCCCCGACACAGCCCGCACTCACCGCCCCCCGACACAGCCCGCACTCACCGCTCCGGTGTCTCCTTCTCACACCGCGGCCTCCGAGAGATGCGCAGAACCGACAGTCAGGGGGCGGAGCCGCCGCGCTGAAATACTCTGTGCTGCGGGGACTCTGCGCCTCCACCGTTGACAATATAATACTATATACAGGGGGAGATAACACACAGGTATATACTATATACAGGAGAGATAACACACAGGTATATACTATATACAGGGGAGATAACACACAGGTATATACTATATACAGGAGAGATAACACACAGGTATATACTATATACAGGAGAGATAACACACAGGTATATACTATACACAGGGGGAGATAACACACAGGTATATACTATATACAGGGGGAGATAATACACAGGTATATACTATATACAGGAGAGATAACACACAGGTATATACTATATACAGGGGAGATAACACACAGGTATATACTATATACAGGGGAGATAACACACAGGTATATACTATATACAGGAGGAGATAACACACAGGTATATACTATATACAGGAGGAGATAACACACAGGTATATACTATATACAGGAGGAGATAACACACAGGTATATACTATATACAGGAGGAGATAACACACAGGTATATACTATATACAGGAGAGATAACACAGGTATATACTATATACAGGAGGAGATAACACACAGGTATATACTATATACAGGAGGAGATAACACACAGGTATATACTATATACAGGGGGAGATAACACACAGGTATATACTATATACAGGAGGAGATAACACACAGGTATATACTATATACAGGGGAGATAACACAGGTATATACTATATACAGGAGGAGATAACACACAGGTATATACTATATACAGGAGGAGATAACACACAGGTATATACTATATACAGGGGGAGATAACACACAGGTATATACTATATACAGGAGAGATAACACACAGGTATATACTATATACAGGGGGAGATAACACACAGGTATATACTATATACAGGAGGAGATAACACACAGGTATATACTATATACAGGGGGAGATAACACACAGGTATATACTATATACAGGAGAGATAACACAGGAATATACTATATACAGGGAGAGATAACACACAGGTATATACTATATACAGGAGAGATAACACACAGGTATATACTATATACAGGGGGAGATAACACACAGGTATATACTATATACAGGAGGAGATAACACACAGGTATATACTATATACAGGAGAGATAACACATGTATATACTATATACAGGAGGAGATAACACACAGGTATATACTATATACAGGAGGAGATAACACACAGGTATATACTATATACAGGGGGAGATAACACACAGGTATATACTATATACAGGGGGAGATAACACACAGGTATATACTATATACAGGGGGAGATAACACACAGGTATATACTATATACAGGGGAGATAACACAGGTATATACTATATACAGGGGGGATAACACACAGGTATATACTATATACAGGAGGAGAAAACACACAGGTATATACTATATACAGGGGGAGATAACACACAGGTATATACTATATACAGGAGGAGAAAACACACAGGTATATACTATATACAGGGGGAGATAACACACAGGTATATACTATATACAGGGGGAGATAACACACAGGTATATACTATATACAGGGGGAGATAACACAGGTATATACTATATACAGGGGGAGATAACACAGGTATATACTATATACAGGAGGAGATAACACACAGGTATATACTATATACAGGGGGGATAACACACAGGTATATACAGGGGGAGATAACACAGGTATATACTATATACAGGGGGAGATAACACAGGTATATACTATATACAGGGGGAGATAACACAGGTATATACTATATACAGGGGGGATAACACACAGGTATATACTATATACAGGAGGAGATAACACACAGGTATATACTATATACAGGAGGAGATAACACACAGGTATATACTATATACAGGAGGAGATAACACACAGGTATATACTATATACAGGAGAGATAACACACAGGTATATACTATATACAGGGGGAGATAACACACAGGTATATACTATATACAGGAGAGATAACACACAGGTATATACTATATACAGGGGGAGATAACACACAGGTATATACTATATACAGGAGGAGATAACACACAGGTATATACTATATACAGGAGAGATAACACAGGTATATACTATATACAGGAGGAGATAACACACAGGTATATACTATATACAGGGGGAGATAACACACAGGTATATACTATATACAGGAGAGATAACACACAGGTATATACTATATACAGGGGGAGATAACACACAGGTATATACTATATACAGGGGGAGATAACACACAGGTATATACTATATACAGGAGGAGATAACACACAGGTATATACTATATACAGGAGAGATAACACACAGGTATATACTATATACAGGAGAGATAACACACAGGTATATACTATATACAGGGGGAGATAACACACAGGTATATACTATATACAGGAGAGATAACACACAGGTATAATACTATATACAGAGGGAGATAACACACAGGTATATACTATATACAGGGGGAGATAACACACAGGTATATACTATATACAGGGGGAGATAACACACAGGTATATACTATATACAGGGGGAGATAACACACAGGTATATACTATATACAGGAGGAGATAACACACAGGTATATACTATATACAGGAGGAGATAACACACAGGTATATACTATATACAGGAGGAGATAACACACAGGTATATACTATATACAGGAGGAGATAACACACAGGTATATACTATATACAGGGGAGATAACACACAGGTATATACTATATACAGGGGAGATAACACACAGGTATATACTATATACAGGAGGAGATAACACACAGGTATATACTATATACAGGAGGAGATAACACACAGGTATATACTATATACAGGAGGAGATAACACACAGGTATATACTATATACAGGAGGAGATAACACACAGGTATATACTATATACAGGGGGAGATAACACACAGGTATATACTATATACAGGAGGAGATAACACACAGGTATATACTATATACAGGAGGAGATAACACACAGGTATATACTATATACAGGGGGAGATAACACACAGGTATATACTATATAC